>NW_027523807.1:45547-138067 GCF_052094955.1 Ictidomys tridecemlineatus | reverse complement strand
TGGGGTGCAGAAGGACTGTTGCAGGAAGCAGAGTTTGGAGACTGGGTTACAGTAGGAATGTTACAGAGGCAGACGTTTGAGATTTGATGCAGAAGGACTGTTGCAGAAAGCAGATTTTGGAGACTGGGGTGCAGAAGGACTGTTGCAGAGAGCAGAGTTTGTAGACTGAGGTGCAGAAGCACTGTTAAAGAGTGCAGAGGTTGGAGAATGGGGTCCAAAAGGCCTGTTACACCTAAACAGACACTTCTCAGAGAGGACATACAATCAATCAACAAATATATGAAAAAATGCTCACCTTCTCTAGCAGTCAGAGAAATGCAAATCAAAACCACCCTAAGATACCATCTCACTCCAGTAAGATTGGCAGCCATTATGAACTCAAAACAACAACAAGTGCTGGCGAGGATGTGGAGAAAAGGGTACTCTTGTACATTGCTGGTGGGACTGCAAACTAGTGCAGCCAATTTGGAAAAGCAGTATGGAGATTCCTGGGAAAGCTGGGAATGGAACCACCATTTGACCAGCTATTGCCCTTCTCGGACTATTCCCTGAAGACTTTAAAAGAGCTTATTACAGGGATACTGCCACATCAATGTTCATAGCGGCACAATTCACAATTGCTAGACTGTGGAACCAACCCAGATGCCCTTCAATAGATGAATGGATAAAAAAAAATGTGGCATTTATACACCATGGAATATTACGCAGCACTAAAAAATGACAAAATCATGGATTTTGCAGGGAAATGGATGGCACTAGAGCAGATTATGCTTAGTGAAGCTAGTCAATCCCTAAAAAACAAATACCAAATGTTTCTTTGATATAATGAGAATAACCAGGATCAGAGGCAGGGAGGAAGAGCAGGAAGGAAAGATCAACATTAAACAGTTACAATAGGTGGGAGGGAAAGGGAGAGAAAAGAGAAATTGCATGGTAATGGAGGGTGACGCTCATTGTTATACTAAAGCACTCATAAGAGGTTGCGAGGGGAATGGGTAAATAAACAAGGAGAGAAGTGAAATACAGTAGACGGGGTAGAGAGACAAGATGGGAGGGGAGGGGAGTGGGGATAGTAGAGGATAGGAAAGGGAGCAGAATACAACAGATACTATTAGGGCATTATGTAAAAATGTGGATATGTAACAGATGTGATTCTGCAATCTGTATTTGGGGTAAAAATGGGAGTTCATAACCAACTTGAATCTAATGTATGAAACATGATATGTCAATAGCTTTGTAATGTTTTAAACAACCAAAAAAAAATAAATAAAATCAATAAAAAAAAAGAGGCCTGTTACAAAGAGCAGCGGTTGGAGACTGGGGTGCAGAAGGACTGTTACAGAAAGCAGGGTTTGGAGACAGGGTTGCAGAAGGATCGTTGCAAAGAACATAGTTTTCAGACTGAGGTGCAGAAGGACTGTTGCAGATAGCATAATTTGGAGACTGAGTTGCAAAAGGACTGTTACAGAAAGCAGAGTTTGGAGACTAAGGTGCATAAGAACTGATAGATTAATCTGACGTTGGAGTATGGGGTTCAGAAAGACTATTACAGAGAGCAGAGTTTTGAGACTGCGGTACAGAAGGACTGTTACAGAGAGCAGATGTTGGAGACTGAGGTCCAGAAGAATTGTTACGGAGATCAGTCGGTGGAGACTGGGGTGCAGAAGGACAGTTACAGAGACCACAGAACGACAGTTACAGAGACCACAGATGGAGACTGGAGTGCACAAGAAATGTTGCATAGAGCAGAAGTTGGAGACTGGGGTGCAGAAGGACTGTTACTAAGAGCAGAGGTTGGAGACTGGGGTACAGAAGAACTGATAAAGAAAGCTGACATTGGAGACTGGGGTTCAGAAGGATCATTACAGAGAGCAGAGTTTTGAGACTGCGGTACAGAAGGACTGTTACATAGAGCAGAGTTTAGAGACTCAGGTGCAGAAGGAGTGTTGGAGGGAGTAGAGGTTTGAAATTTTTGTGCAGGAGGACTGTGGCAGAGAGCAGAGTTTGGAGACTGAGGTGAAGAAGGACTGTTACTGAGAGAAGAGTTGGAGACTGAAGTGCAAAAGTACTGATACAGAAAGCAGAGGTTGGAGACTGGGGTGCAGAATGACCGTTACAGAGAGAGTTTTTTGGAGACTGCAGTACACGAGGACTGTTACAGAGAACAGAGGTTGGAGAAGAGGTGCAGAAGGTCTCTTACAGAGGGCAGAGTTTACAGACTGGGTTGCAGAAGGATCTTACAGAGAGCAGATTTTTGAGACTGCAATACAGAAGGACTTTTACAGAGAGCAGAGGTTGGAAACTGGGGTGGATAAGAACTGTTTTAGAGAGCAGATGTTGGAGTCTGTGTTACAAAAAGACTGTTGGAGAGAGCAGAGGAGAAATATTGGAGTGTAAAAGTACTGTTGCAGAGAGCAGAGTTTGCAGACTGAGTTGCGGAAGGACTGTTACAGCGGGCAGAGTTTAAAGACTGTGGTGGAAAATGATGGATACAGAAAGAAGAGGTTGGATACTGGGGTGCATAAGTACCCTTACAAAGAACAAAGTTTGGAGACTGCGATACAGAAGGACTGTTACAGAGAGCAGAGGTTGGAGACTGAGGTGGAAAAAGACTGTTATAGAGAGCATATTTTGGAGACTGGGGTGATGAATGACTGTTGCAGAGTGAAGAGGTTGAAGACTGGGTTTCAGAAGGACTGCTGCAGAGAGCAGAGGTTGCAGAGTGAGGTGCAGCAGGACTGTTACAGAGAGAAGAGTTTGGAGACTGTGGTGAAGAAAGACTGATACAGAAAGCAGAGGTTGGACACTGGGGTTCAGAAGGGACTCTTACGGAGAACAGAGGTTGAAGACTGTGGTACAGAAGAACTGTTGTAGAGAACAGGTTGGAGACTGGGGTGCAGAAGGAATGTTACAGAGAGCAGCGTTTGGAATCTGGGGTGCAGAAGAATTTTACAGAGAGGAAAGTTTGGAGACTGGAGAGCAGAAGGAATTTTGCAGAGAGCAGACGTTGAAGACTGGGGTGCAAAAGGATCATTTCAGAGAGTAGATTATGGAGACTGGGGTATAGAAGGACTGTTCTAGAGAGCAGAGGTTGGAGACTGGGGTGCAGAAGGGTCCTTGCAGAGAGCAGTTGTTGAAGACTGATATGCGGAAAAACTGATACAGAGAGCAGTGTTTGGAGACTGGGGTGCAGAAGGACGGTTAAAGAAAGCAGAGTTTAGGGACTTGAATGCAGAAGGCCTGTTACAGAGAGGAGAGGTTGTAGATTGCGGTGCAGAAGGCCTCTTACAGAGAACAGAGGTTGGAGACTGATGTGCAGAAGGACTGTTACAGAGAGCAGAGGTTGGAGACTGGGGTGCAGAAAAACTGTTGCAGAGTGCAGTGTTTGGAGACTGGGGTGTAGAAAAACTGTCGCAGAGAGCAGAGGTTGGAGACTGGCGTGCAGAAGGACTGTTACAGAGAGCAGAGTTTTAAGCCTGGCGTGCAGAAAGACGCATATAGAAGCAGAGTTTGTAGACTGGGTTGCAGAAAGACTGATACAGAAAGCAGAGGTTGGAGATAGGGTGCAGAAGGACCCTTACAGAGAACAGAGGTTTGAGACTGTGGTACAGAAGGACTGTTGCAGAGAGCAGAGGTTGGAGACTGGGGTGCACAATAAATGTTGTAGCTGAAAGAGGTTGGAGACTCTGGTGCTGAAGGACCATTGTAGAAAGCATATGTTGGAGACTGGGTTTCAGAAGGATTTTACAGAGAGCAGAGTTTGGACACTGAGGTGCAGAAGGACTGTTGCAGAGAGCAGAGGTTCGAGATTTGGGGCACAGAAGGACTTTTGCAGAAAGTAGAGGTTGGAGTCTGAGGTGCAGAAGGACTGTTACAAAGAGCAGAGGTTGGTGACTTCGGTGGAAAAGTACTGTTGCAGAGAGCAGATTTTAAAGACTTGGGTGAGGAAGGACTGTTACAGAGAGCAGAGGTTGAAGACTGGGGTGCAGAAGGACTGTTGCAGAGAGCAGATGTAGGAGAGTGAGGTACAGAAGGACTTTTACAGAGAGCAAAGTTTTGAGACTGTGGTTCAGAAGGACTGATACAGAAAGCAGGGGTTGGAGACTGGGGTGCAGAAGGACCCTTACAGAGAACAGAGGTTGAAGACTGCAGTACAGAAGAACCGTTGTAGAGAACAAGTTTGGAGAGTGGGGTGCAGAGGGGACCATTGCAGAGAGCAAACTTGGAGACTGGAGTGCAGAAGGAATGTTACAGATAGCAGAGTTTTAAACTGGGGTGCACAAGGATCTTACAGAGAGGAAAATTTGGAGACTGGGGTGCAGAAGGATTGTTGCAGAGATCAGACGTTGGAGACTAAGGTGAAGAAGGATCGTTGCAGAGAGTAGATTTTTGAGACTGGGGTATAAAAGGACTGTTCTAGAAAGCAGAGGTTGGAGACTGGGGTGCAGAAAGACTGTTTCAGAGAGCAGTTGTTGAAGACTGAGGTGCAGAAAAACTGTTACAGAGATCATGTTTGGAGACTAAGGTGCAGGACTGATACTGAGAGTAGAGTTTGAAGACTGGGGTGCAGAAGGATCTTACAGAGAGCAGAGTTTGGAGACAGGTGCAGAAAGACTGCTTTAGAGAGCAGAGGTTGGAGATTGGGGTGGAGAAGGACTGTTAATGAGAGCAGAGTTCAGAGACTTGGGTGCAGATGACCTGTTACAGAGAGCAGAGGATGGAGACTGAGGTGCAGAAGGACTGTTACAGAGATAGATGTTGAATACTGAGGTGCAAAAAGACCATTGCAGACAGCGGATGTTGGAGACTGAGGTGCAGAAGGTCTGTATCGGAGTGCAGAGGTTTGAGACTTGGGTGTAAAAGAACTGTTGCAGCGAGCAGAGGTTGGGGATTGGGGTGCCAAAGGACCTTTGCAGAGAGCAGAATTTGGAGACTGAGGTGCTGATGGTCTGTTACAGAGAGCAGAGGTTGGAGACTTGAGTGCAGAAGGACTGATAGAAAAAGCAGTGGTTGGAGACTGGGGTTCAGAAGACAGTTACAGAGAGAAGAGTTTGGAAATTGCAGTACAGAGGAACTGTTACAGAGAGCAGAGATTGGAGACTCGGGTGGAGAAGGACTGTTGCAAAGATACGATGTTAAAGATTGGGGTACAGAAGACTGATGTGAAGAAGGACTTTTGGAGACAACAGAGTTTGGAGACAGGGGTGCAGAAGGACCGTTGCAGAGAGCAGAGGTTGGAGATTGAGGTGTAGAAAGATTGATACAGAGAGAAGAGTTTGGAGAATGGGGTGCAGCAGGACTGTTGCAGAATGCAGAGGTTTGAGATTGGGGTGTGGAAAACCTGTTGCAGAGAACGGAGTTTGGAGACTTAGGTGCAGAAGGACCGTTGCTGAGGGCAGCGGTTGGAGACTGACGTGAAGAAGAATTGTTACAGAGAGAAAAGGTTGGAGACTGAGGTGCTGAAGAACTGTTACAGAGAGCAAAAGTTGGAGACTGGGGTGCAGATGAATCTTACAGAGAGCAGAGATTGGAAACTGGGGTGCAGAAAGACTGTTATAGAAAGCAGAGATTGGAGACTTGGGTGCAAAAGGACTGTTGTAGAGAGAAGAGGTTGGAGATGAGGTTCAGAAGGAGTGTTACAGAGAGCAGAGTTTGGAGACTGGGGTGCAGAAGGACTGATATAAAAAGCAGAGTTTGGAGATTGCGGTGCAGAACGACCGTTACGGAGAGCAGATGTTGGAGACTGTGGTACAGAAGAACTTTTACAGAGAGCAGAGGTTACACACTGGGGTGCAGAAGGATTATTGCAAACTACAGAGTTTGGAGACTGTGGTGTAGAAAGACTGTTGCAGAGAGCAGAGGTTGGAGACTGATGAGCAGAATCATTGTTACAGAGAGCAGAGTTTGGAGACTGGGGTACAGAAGGACTGTTTCAGAGAGCAGAGGTTGGAAACTGGGTGCAGAAGGATCTTCACGAGAGCAGATGTTGGAGACTGGGGTGCAGAAGAACTGTTACAGAGTTCAGATGTTGGAGACTGGGGTGTAGAAGGATCGTTGCAGAGAGAATAGTTTGGATACTTTGGTGTTGAAGGCCTGTTTCATAGAGCTGAGTTTGTAGACTGGGGTGCAGGAGGCCTGTTACACAGAGCAGAGTTTGGAGACTGGGGAGCAGGTGGACTGTTACAGAGAGCATAATTTGGATACTGGGTTGCAGAACGATCTTATAGAGCAGAGTTTTGAGACTGAGGTGCAGTAGGACTGTTACAGAGAGCAGAGGTTAGAAACTGGTGTGCAGAAGAATACTTGCAGAGAGCAGAGTTTTCAGACTGAGGTTCAGAAGGACTGTTGAGAGTGCATACATTAAAGACTGGGTTGCAGAAGGACGGTTGCAGTGAGGAGATATTGGAGGCTGGAGTTCAGAAGGACTCTTACAGAGAGCAGAGGTTGGAGACTGAGGTGAGGAAAAACAGTTACAGACAGTAGAGTTTAGAGACAGAGGTGTAGAAGGACTGTTGCAGAGAGCAAATGTTGGAGACTGAGGTTTAAAAGGACTGTTGCAGAGAGCATCGGTTGGGGACTAGGATGAATAAAGACTGTTGAAGAGAGCAGAGTTTGGAGACTGATGTGCAGAAGGACAGTTTCAGAGAGTAGAGTTTTGAGACTGGGATGAGGAAATACTGATACAGAAAGGAGACTTTGGAAACTGGGGTGCATAAAGACCGTTACAGAGAGCAGAGGTTGGAGACTGCAGTACATAAGGACTGTTACAGAGAGTAGAGATTGGAGACTAGTGTACAGAAGGACTGTGGGAGAGAGCAGATAGTGGACACTGTGGTGCAGAAGGACTGTTGCAGAGAGCAGAGGTTGGAGAATGGGGTGCAGAACGACTGTTGCAGATAACAGCGGTTGGATACTTGGGTTCAGATGGACTGTCGCAGAGAACAGAGTTTGGAGACTGCGGTGCAGAAGGACTGTTGAAAAGAGCAGAGGTGGGAGACTGGGGTGGAGAAGGAATGTTACAGAGAGCAGAGTTTGGAAACAGTGGTGAAGAAGGATCTTACAGAGAGCAGAGTTTGGAGACTGGGATGCAGGAGGACTGTTACAGAGAGCACAGGTTAAAGACTGGGGTTCAGATGGATCTTACAGATACCAGAGTTTAGAGACTGGGGTGCAAAAGGACTGTTACAGAGAGCAGATGTTGGAGACTGAGGTGGAGAAGAACCATTGCAGAGAGAAGAGGTTGGAGACTGTGGTGCAGAAGGCCTGTTACAGAGAGCAGAGGTTGGAGACTGGGTTGCAGAAGGTTGTTAAAGATAGCAGAGTTGGGATACTGAGGTGCAAAAGGACTGTTGTAGAGAGCAGATGTTGGAGACTGGGGTGCAGAAGGATTGTTACAGAGAGCAGAGTTTGGAGACTGGAGTGCATAAGTATCTTACAGAGAGCAGAGGTTCGAGACTAGGGTGCCACAGCACTGTTGCCAAGAGCCGAGTCTGGAGACTGGGTTGCAGAAAGGTCTTACAAAGAGCAGAGTTAGGAGACTGAGGTGCAGAAGGATCATCGCAGAAAGCACAGATTTCAGACTGAGTTGCAGAAGGACTGTTGCAGAGATCAGATATTGAAGACTGGGATGCAGAAGGACTGTTGCAGAGAGCAGAGATTAAAGACTGGGGTGAAGCAGGGTCGTTGCAGTGAGCAGAGTTTTCAGACTGAGGTACAGAAGGATTGTTGCAGAGTGCAGAGGTTGGAGACTTTGGTGAGGAAGGATCTTTGATGAGAGCAGAGGTTGGAGAGCTGTGTGCAGAAGCTCTGTTACAGAGAGCAGAGTTTGGAGACTGGTTTTCAAAAGGATATTACAGAGAGCAGAGGTTGCAGACAGGGGTTTAGAAGGATTTTTACAGAGAGCAGAGGTTGAAGACTTTGGTGCAGAAGGACTGTTACAGGGAGCATAGGTTGGAGTCTGAGGTGTAGAAGGACTGCTACAGAGAGCAGAGTTTGAAGACTCATGTGCAGAAGGACTGTTACAGGAAGCAGAGTTTGGAAGTTGGGGTGCAGAAGGACCGTTAAGGAGAGCAGAGTTTGGAGACTGCGGTATAGGACTGTTTTAGAGAGCAGATGTTTGAGACTGGGGTGCCGCAGGACCCTCAAAAAAAGCAGAGGTTACAGACTGCGGTGGAGAAGGAATGTTAGAGATAGAAGACTATGGAAACTACGGTACAGAAAGATGTTACAGAGAGCACAGTTTGGAAACTGTGGTTCAGAATGACTGTTGCAGAGAACAGATGTTGGAGACTGGGGTGCAAAGGACTGTTGCAGAGTGCAGAGGTTGGAGAATGAGGTGCAGAAAAACTTTTGCAGAGAGCAGAGGTTGAAGACTGAGGTGCAGAAGAACTGTTACAGAGAGCAGAGGTTGGAGACTGTGGTGCAGAAGGACGATTACAGAGAGCAGAGGTTGAAGACTGGGGTGCAGAAGGACTGTTGCAGAGAGCAGAGATTTGAGACTGGTGTGGAGAAGAATCGTTGCAGATACAAGAATTTGGAGACGGGTGCAGAAGGTCTGTTAAAGAGAGCAGTAGTTGGAAACTGGGTTGATGAAGGATCTTACAGAGAGCAGAGATTGGAGACTGAGGTGCAGGGAGACTGTTACCGAGAGCAGTGGTTGGAGACTGGGGTGCAGAAGGATCGTGCAGAGAGCCGAATTTTCAGAGGGAGTTGCAGAAGGACTGTTACAGAGAGCATAGGTTGGAGACTGAGGTTTAGAAGGACTGTTACAGAGAGGAGAGTTTGGAGACTCAGATGCAGAAAGACTTACAGGAAGCAGATTTTGGAAATTGGTGTGCAGAAGGACCGTGAAGGAGAGAAGAGTTTGAAGACTGCTGTATAGGACTGTTACCGAGAGCAGAGGTTGGAGACTGGTGTGCAGAAGGACTCTTACATAGAGCACAGGTTGAGACTGAGGTGAAAAAGGATGGATTCAGAGAACAGAGGTTGGAGTCTTGGGTTCAGACAGACTGATACACAAAGCAGAGTTTGAAGACTGGGGTGTAGAAGGACCGTTACAAAGAGCAGAAGTTGGAGACTCAGGTACAGAAGGACTGTTACAAAGAACAGATCTCAGAGACTGGGGAGCAGAATGACTGTTGCAGAGGACAGAGGTTGGAGACTGGGGTGGAGAAGGAATGTTACAGTGAGCAGAGTTTTCAGACTGAGGTGCAGAAGGACTGTTGCAGAGAGCAGAGTTTGGAGACTGGGGTGCAGAAAGACTGTTGCAGAGAGCAGATGTTTTAGACTGGTGTGCAGAAGGACTGTTACAGAATGCAGAGTTTGGAGACTGAGATGCAGAAGGACTGTTACAGAAAGCAGAGGTTGGAGACTGGGGTTCACATGAATTTTACAGAGAGCAAAGATTGGAGACTGGGGTGCAAATGTACTGTTGCAGAGAGTAGAAGTAGAAGACTTGGGTGGAGAAGAATCGTTGCAGAGAGAAGAGGTTGGAGACTGGGGTGTAGAAGGCCTATAATAGAGAGCAGAGTTTGGAGACTGGGTTCCAGAAGTCTTGTTACAGAGAGCAGAGGTTGGAGACTCTTGTGCAGAAGGACTTTATAGAGTGCAGAGTTTAAAGACTGGGTTGCAGAAGGATCAAACAGAGAGCACAGTTGAGAGACTGAGGTGCAGAAGGACTGTTACAGAGAGGAGAGAGTAGGAGACTTGGGTGCAGAAGGGTCGTTGCAGAGAGCAGAGTTTTCAGACTGAGGTGCAGAATGACTGTTGCAGAGAGCGGATGTTGTAGACTGGGGTGCAGAAGGTTTGTTCCAGAGAGCAGATGTTGGTAACTAGGGTGAAGAAGGACTGTTGTAGATAGCAGAGGTATGAGACTGGGGTGCAGAAGGACTGTTTCAGGGAGCAGAGTTTAGAGAATAAGGTGCGGAAGTCCTGCTACAGAGATCAGAGTTTAAAGACTCTAGTGCAGAAGGACTTTTACAGAGAGCATAGTTTGGATATAGGGGTGCAGAAGAATCTTACAGAGAGCAGAAGCTGGAGACTGAGGTGTAGAAGGACTGTTGCAGACATCAGAGGTTGGAGACTGGGATGCAGTGGGATCATTGCAGAGAGCAGAGGTTGAAGACTGGGGTGCAGAAGGATAGTGCAAGGAGCAGAGGTGTCAGAGTAAGTTGCAGAAGGACTGTTACAGAGAGCAGAGGTTGGAGACTTAGGTGCAGAAGGACTGTTACACTAAGTAGAGGTTTGAAATTGGGGTGCAGAAGTACCGTTACAGAGACCAGGATTTGGAGACTGCAGTATAAAAAAAAACTGTTACAGAGAGCAGAGGTTGGAAACTGGGGTGCAAAGGAATGTTACAGAGAGAAAAGGTTGGAGACTGAGGTGCAGAAGGATAGATACAGAGAACAGAGGTTTGAGACTGGGCTTCCGAAGGACTGATACAGAAAGCAGAGTTTGGAGACTGGAGTGCAGAAAGACTGTTGCAGAGAACAGAGGTTGGAGATTGAAGTGCCACAAGAAACTTGCAGAAACCAGAGGTTAAATACTAGGTTGGAGAAGGAATGTTACAGAGAGCAGAGTTTGGAAACTGGAGTGCAGAAGAATCTTACAGAGAGCGGAGATTTGAGACTGTGTTGCAGAAGGACTGTTGCAGAGAGCAGAGGTTAGAGACTGGGGTGCAGAAGGACTGTTGCAGACAGCAGAGGTTGGAGACTTGGGTGCAGAATTACTGTTGCAGAGAGCAGAGGTTGGAGACTGGAGTGCAGAAGGACTGTTGTAGAGAGCAGCTGTTTGAGACTCAGGTGCAGAAGTCCTGTTACATAGAGCAAAGGTTGGAGACTGAGGTGCAGAAGGACTGTTTCAGAGAGCAGAAGTTGGAGAATGGGATGCAGAAGGACTGTTGCAGAGAGCAGAGGTTGGAGACTGGGTTGCAGAAGGACTGTTGCAGAGAGCAGAGGTTGGAGACTGAGATGCAGAAGAACTGATAGAGAAATCAGAGATTGGACTCTGCAGTGCAGAAGAACTGTTGCAGGGAGCAGAGATTGGAGACTGAGGTGCAGAAGGATTGTTACAGAGAGCAGGGTTTTGACACTGATATTCAGAAGGACTGTTTCAGAGAGATGAGCTTGGAGAGTGGTGTGTAGAATTTCTTTTACATAGAGAAGCGGTTGGATACTGGGGTGCAGAAGGATCGTTGCAAAGAGCAGAGCTTGGAGACACGGGTGCAGAAGGATCTTACAGAGCACAGAAGTTGGAGACTGAGGCGCAGAAGTACTGTTGCAGAGATCAGAGGTTGGAGACTGGGGTAGAGTAGGATCATTGCAGAGAGAAGTGGTTAGAGACTGGGGTGCAGAAATATCGTTGCAGAGAGCAGAGTTTGGAGACTGCCGTGCAGAAGGCCTGTTACAGAGAGGAGAGGTTGGAGAGTGGGGTGCAGAAGTACTGTTATAGAGAGCAGTGTTAGGAGACTGGGTTGGTCAATGATCTTACAAAGAGCAGAGTTTGGTTACTGAGGTGTAGATGGACTCTTACAGAGAGCAGTGGTTGGAGACTGGGTGTAGAAGGATCATGCAGAGAGCAGAGGTTTCAGACTGAGGTACAGAATGACTGTTGTAGAAAGTAGAGGTTTGAGAATGAGGTGAAGAAGGACTGTTACAGAGAGCAGGGTTTGGAGACTGAGGTGCAGAAGGACTGATACAGAGAGCTGAGGTTGGAGACTTTTGTGCAGCAGGACTGTTACAGAGTGCAGAGTTTAAAGACTGGGTTGCAGAAGGATCTGAAAAGAGCAGAGATGGGAGACAGAGGTGCAGAAGGACTGTTAAAGAGAGCAGAGGTAGGAGACTGGGGTGCAGAAAGGTCGTTGCAGGGAGCATAGTTTTCAGTCCGCTGTGCAGAAGAACTGTTGCAGAGAGCAGATGTTGGAGACTTGGGTGCAGAATGAGTGTTACATAGAGGAGAGGTTGGAGACTGGAGTGCATAAGGGTCTTACAGAGAGCAGAGTTTGGAGACAAGGATGCAGAAGAACTTTTGCTGAGAGCAGAGGTTTGAGACTGTTGTGGAGAAGAATCATTGCAGAGAGAAGAGGTTGGAGACTGGGTTTCAGAAGGCCTGTTACAGAGAGCAGAGTTTTGAGACTGGGTTGCAGAATTCCGCTTACAGAGAGCCGAGGTTGGAATCTGTTTTGCAGAAGGACTGTTACAGAGAGCAGAGTTTGGAGACTGGGATGCAGAAGGGTCTTACAGAGAGCAGAGGTAGAAGACTGAGGTGCAGAATGATCGTTGCAGAGAGCAGAGTTTTCAGACTGACTTTCAGAAGGACTGTTGCAGAGAGCAAATTTTGGAGACTGGGGTTCAGAAGTACTGTTTCAGAGAGGAGAGGTTGGAGACTGGTGTGAAGAAGGATCAGTGCAGAGAGCAGAGTTTGGACACCGGTGTGCAGAAGGACTGCTACAGAGAGCAGAGTTTGTAGACTAGGTTGGATAAGGTTCCTACAAAGAGAAGAGGTTGGAGAATGAGGTGCAGAAGAACTGTTACAGAGAGTAGAGGTTTGAGACTGAGGTGCAGAAGGAACGTTGCAGAGTACAGAGTTTTGAGACTGAGTTGAAGAAGGATTGTTACAGAGAGCAGAGGTTTTAGTCTGGGTTGCAGAAGGAGTGTTGCATAGAGCAGAAGATGGAGATTGGGTTGAAGAAGGACTGTTGCAGAGAGTAGACTTTGGAGACTGTGGTGCAGAAGGACTGTTACAGAGAGCAGAGTTTGGAGA
The DNA here is from genome assembly GCF_052094955.1 of Ictidomys tridecemlineatus. NCBI lineage: Eukaryota > Metazoa > Chordata > Mammalia > Rodentia > Sciuridae > Ictidomys > Ictidomys tridecemlineatus. The sequence goes on along the minus strand of NW_027523807.1, from coordinate 125,308 downwards.
CAGGGGTGCAGAAGGACTGTTACAGAAAGCAGAATTTGGAGACTGAAGTACAGAAGGACTCTTGCAGAGATCAGAAGTTGGAGACTGGGGTGCAGTAGGATCATTGCAAAGAGCTGAGGTTGGAGACTTCCATGCAGAAGGCCCACTATAGAGAGCAGAGTTTTGAGACTGGCGTGCAGAAGGCCTGTTACAGAGAGGAGAGGTTGGAGACTGGGGTGCAGAAGGACTGTTACAGAGAGCAGAGTTTGGAGACTGGTTTGCTGAAGGAACTTACAGAAAGCAGAGGTTGGAGAGTGAGGTGCACTTGGATTGTTACAGAGAGCAGTGGTTGGAGACTGGGGTGCAGAAGAATCTGGAGAGCAGAGGTTTCATACTGAGGTGCAGAAGTACTATTACAGAGAGCAGAGGTTGGAGACTGAGTTGTAGAAAGACTGTTACAGAGAGCAGAGTTTAGACACTGAGGAGAAAAAGGACTGTTACAGAAAGCAGAGGTTGGAAATTGGGGTGCAGAAGGACCATTACTGAGAGCAGAGGTTGGAGACTGCGGTATAAAAAGACTGTTACAGAGAGCTGAGTTTGAAGACTGGAGTGCAGAAGGACTGTTACAGAAAGCACAGGTTGGAGACTAAGGTGTAGAAGGATAGATACAGAGAACAGAGGTTGGAGACTGGGGTTCAGAAGGAATGATTAAAAAACCAGAGGTTGGAGACTGGGTTGTAGAAGGACCATTACAGAGAACAGAGTTTGGAGACTGCGGTACATAAGGCGTGTTACTGAGGACAGACGTTGGAGACTGATGTGCCGCAGGACCCTTGCAGAAAGCAGAGGTTGGAGACTGCTGTGGAGAAGGAATGTTAGAGAGAGCAGATTTTGGAAACTGGAGACCAGAAAAATCTTATAGAGAGCAGATTTTGGAGACTGTGGTGCATAAGAACTGTTGTAGAAAACAGACGTTGGAGACTGGGGTCAAGAACGATCCTTGTAGAGAGAAGAGTTTGGAGACTGGAGTGTAGAAGGACTGTTGCAGAGAACAGATGTTGGAGACTTGGGTGCAGAAGGACTGTTGCAGAGAGAAGAGGTTGGAGACTGGAGTGCAGAAGGACTGTTGTAGAAAGCAGAGGTTGGAGACTGAGGTGCAGAAGGACTCGTAGAGAGAGCAGATGTTGGAGACTGGGGTGCAAAAGGACTGATGCAGTAAGCAGAGATTGGATTATGGGGTGCATAAAGACCGTTTCAGAGAGCAGAGTTTAGAGACTGCAGTACAGAAGGACTGTTGCAGAGAGTAGAGTTTGGAGACTGGGGTGCAGAAGGACTTTTGCAGAGAGTAGATGTTGGAGACTGAGGTGCAGAAGTCTTTTTACATAGAGCTGAAGTTGAAGACTGGGGTGCAGAAGGATCGATGCAAGGAGCAGAGCTTGGAGACAGGGGTGCAGAAGGATCTTACAGAGAGAAGAAGTATGAGACTGAGGTGCAGAAGGAGTGTTGCAGATATCAGAGGTTGGAGACTGGCGTGGAGTAGGATCATTGCAGAGAGCAGAGGTTGGAGACTGGTGTGCAGAAGAATCGTTGCAGAGAGCAGAGGTTGGGGACTGGGTTGCAGTAGGCCTGCTACAGAGAGCAGAGTTTGGAGACTGGCGTGCAGAATGCCTGTTACAGAGAGGAGAGGTTGGAGACTGGGGTGCAGAAGGACTGTTATGGAGAGAAGTGTTTAGAAACTGGGTTGCTGAAAGATCTTACAGAGAGCAGAGGTTGGAGACTGAGGTGCAGGTGGACTGTTACAGAGAGTAGTGATTGGAGACTGGGTTGCTGAAGGATCTTACAGAGAGCAGAAGTTGGAGACAGAGGTGTAGTAAAACTGTTACAGAGAGCAGAGTTTGTAGACTGAGGTTCAGAAGGACTGTTACTGTAAGCAGAGGTTGGAAATTGGGGTGCAGAAGGACCGTTACAGAGACCAGGGTTTGGAGACTTTGGTATAGAAAAACTGTTACAGAGAGCAGAGGTTGGAGACTTGGGTGCAGAAGAAATGTTACAGAGAGAACTGGTTTGAGACTGAGGTGTAGAAGTATATATACAGAGAACAGAGGTTTGAGACTGGGCTTCAGAAGGACTGATATAGAAAGCAGAGTTTGAAGACTGGGTTGCAGAAGGACCGTTACGGAGAGCAGAGGGTGGAGACTGCGTTTCAGAAGGACTGTTACAGAGAGCATATGTTGGAGACTGGGGAGAAGAAGGACTATTACAGAGGACAGAGGTTGGAGACTGGGTGCCGCAGGACACTTGTAGAAAGCAGAGGTTAAAGACTGGGTTGGAGAAGGAATGTTACAGAGTGTAGAGTTTGGAAACTGGAGTGCGGAAGAATCTTACAGAGAGCAGAGTTTGGAGACTGTGGTGCAGAAGGACTGTTGCAGAGAGCAGAGGTTTGAGACTGGGGTGCAGAAAGACGGTTACATAAAGCACAGTTTGGAGACTGGGATGCAGAAGGATAGATACAGAGCGCAGAGGTTGGAGACTGGGGTTCAGAAGGACTGATATAAAAAGTAGAGGTTAAAGACTGGGTTGCAGAAGGATTGTTACAGAGAGCAGAGGTTGGAGATTTCGGTACAGAAGGACTGTTACAGAGAGCAGATGTTGGAGACTGGGGAGCAAAAGGACTGTTACAGAGGACAGAGGTTGGAGACTGGGGTTCCGCAGGACCTTCGAAGAAAGCAGAGGTTACCGACTGCGGTGGACAAGGAATGTTAGAAACAGCAGATTTTGGACACTTGCGTGCAGAAAGATCTTACAGAGAGCAGAGGTAGGAAACTGTGGTGCAGAAGGACTGTTGCAGAGAGCACACGTTGGAGCCTGGGTTCCAGAAAGATAGTTGCACAGAGCAGAATTTGGAGACTGGAGTTAGAAGGACTGTTGCTGAGAGCAGATTTTGTAAAATGGGGTGCAAAAAACTGTTGCAGAGAGCAGATGTTGGATAATGGGGTGCAGAAGGACTGTTGCAGAGAGCAGAAGTTGAAGACTGAGATGCAGAAGGACTGTTACAGAGAGCAGAGGTTGGAGACTGGGGTGCAGAAGGACGGTTACAGAGAGCAGAGGTTGGAGACTGGGGTACAGAAGGACGGTTACAGAGAGTTGAGGTTGGAGACTGGGGTGCAGAAGGACTGTTGCAGAGAGCAGAGGTTGTCGACTGTGGTGCAAAAGGACTGTTGCAGAGAGCAGAGGTTTGAGACTGGTGTGGAGAAGAATCATTGCAGAGAGAAGAATTTTGACACTTGAATGAGATGGTCTTTTACAGAGACCACTGCTTGGAGACTGGGTTGATGAAGGTTCTTACAGAGAGCAGAGGTTGGAGACTGAGGTGCATGGGGACTGTTACCGAGAGCAGTGGTTGGAGATTGGCGTGCAGAAGGATGGTGCAGAGAGCAGAATTTTCAGACTGAGGTGCAGAAAAACTGTTGCAGAAATCAGAGGTTGAAGACTGGGGTGCAGTAGGATCATTGCAGAGAGCAGAGGTTGGAGATTGGGGTGGAGAAGGCCCGTTACGGAGAGCAGAGGTTGGAGACTGCAGTACAGAAGGACTGTTACAGAGTGCAGAGGTTGGAGACTGTTGTGCAGAAGGATGGTAACAGAGTGCAGAGTTTAAAGACTGGGTTGCAGAATGATATTACAGAGAGCAAAATTGGGAGACTGAGGTGCAGAAGGATGTTACAGACAGCAGAGGTAGGAGACGGGGTTCAGAAGGTTCGTTGCAGACAGCAGAGTTTTTAGACTGAGGTGCAGAAGGACTGTTGCAGAGACCAGATTTTGGAGACTGGGGTGCAGAAGGACTGTTGCAGAGAGCAGAGGTTGAATACTGGTGTGAAAAAAGACTGTTACAGAGAGCAGAGTTTGGAGACTGGGTTTTAGAAGGATCCTACAGAGAACAGAGTTTGGAGACTGAAGTTCAGAAGGACTGTTACAGAGAGTAGCGGTTGGACACTGAGGTGCAGTAGGACCCTTCAGAAAAGAGAGTTTGGAGACTGAGGTGCAGAAGGATTGTTACAGAGAGCAGAGTTTGGAGAATGGGTGCAGAAGGTCTGTTGCATAGAGCAGAGTTGAAAGACTTGGGTGCAGAAGGACTGTTGCAGACAGCAGAGGTTGGAGACTGGGGTGCAGAAAGACTGTTGCCGAGAGTAGAGGTTGAAGACTGAGGTGAAGAAGGACTCTTAGAGAGAGCAGATTTTGGAGACTGGGGTGCAGAAGGACTGATGCAGAAAACAGTGATTGGATTTTGGGGTGCAGAAAGACCGTTACAGAGAGCAGAGTTTAAAGACTGCAGTACAGAAGGACTGTTGCAGAGAGCAGAGTTTGGAGCCTGGGGTGCAGAAGGACTGTTGCAGAGAGTAGATGTCGGAGACTGAGGTGCAGAAGTCCAGTTACATAGAGCAGAGGTTGGAGACTGGTGTGCAGGAGGATCCTTGCAAAAAGCAGACCTTTGAGACAGGAGTGCAGAAGGATCTTATAGAGAGAAGAAATTGGAGACTGAGGTGCAGAAAGAGTGTTGCAGAGATCAGAGTTTGGAGACTGGCATTCAGTAGGATCATTGCAGAGAGCAGAGGTTGGAGTTTCGTGTGCACAAGGATCGTTGCAGAGAGCAGAGGTTGGAGACTGGGGTGCAGAAGGCCTGCTACAGAGAGCAGAGTTTGGAGACTGGTGTGCAGAAGGCCTGTTACAGAGAGGAGAGCTGGATACTTGGGTGCAGAAGGACTGTTATAGAGAGGTTGGAAACCCTGGTTCAGAAGAACTTACACAGAAAGCAGAGGTTTGAGACTGGGGTGCAGAAGGACCGTTACAGAGAGCAGATGTTGGAGACTGGGGTGCATGAAAATCGTTGCAGAGAGCAGAGGTTGGAGACAGGTGTGCAGAACGATGGTTGCAGAGAGCAGAGGTTGGAGACTGAGGTGGAGAAAATAGTTACAGGGAGTAGAGTTTGGAGACTGGGGTGCAGAAGGATCGTTGAAGAGAGCAGAAGTTAGATACTGAGTTGCAGAAGAATCATTGAAGACAGCAGAGGTTGAGACTGGGCTGCAGAAGGATCGTTACAGAGAGAAGAGGTGGGAGACTATGGTGCAGAAGGACTGTTACAGAGAGCACAGGTTGGAGACTGGGGTGAAGAAAGAATGTTGCAGAAAGCAGAGGTTGGAGACTGGGGTGCAGAAGGACTGTTGCAGAGAGCAGAGGTTGGAGATTGAGATGCAGAAGGACTGTTACACAGAGCAGACGTTGGAGACTCGGGTGAAGAATTATGATACAGAAAGCAGAGGTGTGAGACTGGGGTGCAGAAGGTCCGTTACACAGAGCAGAGGTTACAGACTGGTGTGCAGAAGGACTGTTTAAGAGAGCAGAGTTTGGAGACTGGGGTGCATAAGGCCTGCAACAGAGAGCAGAGGGTGGAGACTTGGTTGCAGAAGGAGTGTTATAGAGAGCAGAGTTTTGAGGCTGGTTTGCAGAAGGATCTTACAAAGAGCAGTGGTTGGTTACTGTGGGGCAGGATGAATATTACAGAGAGCAGTGATTGGAGACTAGGGTGCAGAAGGATCGTGCAGAGAGATGAGGTTTCAGACTAAGGTGCAGAAGGACTTTAACAGAGAGCAGAGGTTGAAGACTGAGGTGCATCAGGACTGTTACAGAGAGCAGAGTTTGGTGACTGAGGTGCAGAAGGACTGTTACAGAAAGCAGTGGTTGGAAATTGGGGTAGAGGGACCGTTACAGAGAGCAGAGGTTGGAGCCTGCGGTATAGAAAGACTGTAACAGAGAGCAGAGATTGGAGAATATGGTGCAGAAGGACTGATATGGAGAGCAGAGGTTGGAGACTGGGGTGCAGAAGGATTGTTACAGAGAGCAGAGTTTGGAGACTGGGGTGCAGAAGGACTGTTACACACAGCAGAGATTGAAGACTGGGGTGTAGAAGAACTGTTGCAGAGAGCAGAATTTGGAGACTGAGGTGCAGAAGGACTGTTAAGGAGAGGAGACGTTGGAGACTGGGGTGCAGAAGGATCATTGCAGATAGCAGAGGTTTGAGTCTGAGGTTCAAACAGACTGTTACTTAGAGCAGAGTTTGGAGACTGGGGTTCAGAAGGCCTGTAACAGAGAGGAGAGTGTGGAGAAGGGCTCTAGAATGACTGTTACAGATCACAGAGTTTGGAGACTGGGTTGACGAAGGATCTAACAGAGAGCAGATGTTGGGGACCCAGGTGCAGAAGGACTGTTACAGAGAGTAAAGGTTGGAGACTGAGGTACAAAAGGATCATAGCAGACATCAGCGTTTTAAGACTGAAGTGCAGAAGGATTGTTGCAGAGACCACAGGTTGGAGAGTGGGGTGCAGAAGGACTGTTGCAGAGAGAAGAGGCTGGAGACTGGGGTGTAGAAGACTTCTTATAGAGAACAGACTTTGGAGACTGGGGTGCAAAAGGCATGTTACAGAGAGGAGAGTTGGGAGAAGGTGTGCAGAAGGACCGTTAGAGAGAGCAGAGTTTGTAGACTGCTGTACATAATGATATTATAGAGAGCAGAGTTTGGAGACTGAGGTGCAGAAGGTGTTACAGAGAGTACAGGTTGAAGACTGGGTTGCAGAATGATTGTTGCAGAGAGCAGAGTTTTCAGACTTAGGTGAAGAAGGACTGTTGCGGAGAGAAGATGTTCGAGAGTGGGGTGCAGAAGGACTCTTTCAGAGACCAGAACTTGGAGACTGGGGTGCAGAAGTTTTCTTGCAGGGAGCAGAGGTTGGAGACTAGGGTGCAGAAGGGCTGTTACAGATATCTCAGTTTGGAGACTGGTGTGCAGAAGGATATTATAGAGAGCAGAGTTTGGAGACTGAGGTGTAGAAGGACTGTTACAGAGAGCAGAGTTTGGAGCCTGTGGTGCTGAATGATTGTTGCAGAGAGCAGAGTTTTCAGACTAAGGTGCAGAATGACTGTTGCAGAGAGCAGATGTTCGAGACTGGGGTGCAGAAAGAGTGTTTCACAGAGCAGAACTTGATGAATGGGGTGGAGAAGGATTGTTGCAGGGAGCAGAGGTTGTAGACTGGGGTGCAGAAGGACTGTCATAGAGAGCAGAGGTTTTAGACTGGGGTGCAGAAGGCCTGGCACAGAGAGCAGAGCTTTGACATTGTGGTGCAGAATGATTGCTGATACCTGGTGAGCCTTCCTTCTTGACACCTTCTTTTCCGCACAGTCCATTGGGCCCTCTCTCCTCACCCTGCTCTCTTTTGGCTGTGAGCACCTGTGACTTCCACAGTCACTCTAAGCCATGATTCCCAGGCCTATCTCCTGGGAACCTGTCCCGCTGCCTCCTGGAATCTCCTTGGGGAGACCCCGCAGGTACCCAGACTCCAGGCCCAACCTCCTTTTCTCCTTTCCTCTTTCCAGACAAGCTCCTTCTCATTTTTTTTATGTTTTAATGAGTGATCCCACTGCCACTCAGCTATCCCACAGACCATGTGACCTCTTGTATCCTTGTCACCAGGACGTTAAAGTGCTCCACCCAGGGCTGCTCTTCAGAGCTTTTCCCCAAGCTCCAAATGTCACATTTTCAGTTACCAGATATTTCCTTTTAATCTTGTTTTGTCACCCTATTACTCTCCGAGACTACATGAAGGTATTCTAACCAAAGCACATGAACTGTAGAGACTATTATGGTTTAGAAATGAGGTATCCCCCCACCAATAGCTCAGGGTCAGCCATAGTAGCAGTGTTCTGAGGTGAAATGATTAGACAGTGAGACTTGTGACCTAATCTGTGGATCCATCAATTTTGTGGGTTAATTATCTGAAAGGCCCACTGTACTGAGAGGAGTGTGGGCAGGTGGAGTGTGGCAGGGGACATGCCTTGGGGAATCACATCTTGTCCCCTGCGAACTGTCTCCTCCTTTCCCCTCCCCCACCCCAACCTTCTGGCTGCCATGAGCTAGGGATGCTTCCCCCCTTGTTCCCTTCCACCTCGGCGTCCTACCTCATCTCAGGCCAGCAGCAATGGGTCAGCTGGTCCCAGACAAAACCTACAACCCAGGAGGCCAGAGTGCATCTCCCCCTCCGGGTTGTTCTGGTCAGGCCTGTGGTAACTGTGGCAACCATGGACTGACCCAGGGAGTAGGTGTTATGAGTGGATTGGACCCACAAAGGTTTCCTAAATCCACAGATTCTGTCATTTTCAGAGCTAAAGCCATTTCCTTCTGGATGGCCTGTTTCCAGCCTGCCCTCACCTAGAATGTGGTCTACTAGTGATTATTGAGATTCTCCAGCCATCCTGGTCCTTCCCATTTGCACACCACAGGTAGCTCCTAGGCAGCCAGACCCATGGACCTCCTGCTGCCCACTGAGAAGAGAAGAGAGATTTTTCTGAAGACCCTGTTAGAAGTCCACTCTTATTTTTTTTAAAGACCACACTCTGAGGGCATGTTTCAGGCAGTCCTTCACATGTGTCTATGAAAAATCAGACTCACAATGATTTTTGTGATTCTCTCCCAGGATCAAATAACCACCGCTCTACTCCCTACTTCTCTGACATCAACTTTTAAGCTTCCACAAAAAAGTGAAAAACTACTATTTCTCTTTATGTGTCTGGCTTATTTCACTTAATATAATTTCTCTCATGAGCTAGTTTTAAATGGAAACTGCACAACAAATTCATTATGTCAGATTTAAATTTTATTCTGAAGAGATAATTCGAAATAGTCACATATGTTTATGTAGGAAAATGTGCATTAAAATTTTTATAGAACTGGAGATGATCTTAATGTTTAGCCAAAGGGGAGAGATTAAGTTTATTTAAGAGAGATGTAAGTTTATTGATCATCTCAATAGATGCAGAAAAAGCATTTAACAAAATATAGCACCCCTACCTGACAAAACAGTAGAAACAGTAGGGACAGAAGGAACTTCGTAAAAGCATTATAAAAGCTATCTATGCTAAACCCAAGGCATCATCATTCTAAGTGGAGAAAGTTTGAAAGCATTCACTCTAAAAACTGGAAGCAGACAGGGTGCCCCCTCTTTCACCACATCTATTCAACTTCATCCTTGAAATTGCCAGAGCCATTGGACAAAAGAAAGAAATTTAAATTATACAAATAGGTCAAGAAGAATTCAAATCTCACTCTTTGCTGATAGGATCATGTCATCTTCTTAAATTTTTTATTAGAGCATAATAGTTATACATAGAAGTTGGGTTGATTTGGAAATGATCCTATGTGCATGGAATCTGATTTACTCCATTCAGTACCCACTCCCCATCTCCCTCCCCTTCCCGCCCCCATTCTCCTTTCTCTACTAATCTTTCTTTGGGTCATTTATCTGTTAATTTCTGTCTAGTGCTTTCTACATATACATACAGGTGCAGTCCCCTGTTTTAGACTTCCATGTGCACATAACATGATCTGCATAAAGAATTTTACATTTCTTCCCCTCCCAAACCTCTCTGCTCTCTCATTCTCCTTCTACTCCACTGATCTTCCCTGTAAATTTAAGATAGCAAGTCCAACCCCACTTCATCAACTTCTTTCCTCTATTTTGCTCTGGCCCTGATAATTTCAGCATTGTACAAGAATAATTAACGTCTGTCTTTCTGAACACAGAGATCAAGATTTATGTAAAATGAGAAAAACTCTACATTGGAAAACACTGAAGGCAACACTGACTGCTTCTGCAGATGATGACTCTGCTTTGTAAATTTTTTCTTAACATTTGCAATGAAAATGAACATCTCCAAAAATCCTATGTTTACATAAAAGGACAACAGAAGACAGAGATTACTGAGACAATGAGAAATGACTTCACACCATGATGAGGTCGAATGGCTTTTTGTTGGCTTCTAGCAATTCTCTGGTTACTCCCACCCACCATCACCCCTGCAAATGTGTGCGGCTCCATGGGTCTGATTTCCTGAGACCAGTCCCACAGGTTATCAATCTCCAGGCTGCTTTTCATTTGATATTATTTGCCATGTTGCTGCAGATTAACAAGCCCTTTTGGGGTGCTCTCAGTCCATTTTCATCATGGTCTCTTTTTCTCTGTTTTGTAGCTATGACAACATTGGAAATACGCAATCAATCATTTGTCACTGAATTCATCTTCTTGCGATTTTCCAACCACTCCAACCTACAGGGCTGGTTCTTCTTGCTCTTTCTGGTCATTTACCTGACCACTCTCCTGGGGAACATGCTCATAATAGTGGCCACCAGGGTCAGTCCTGCTCTCCAAACTCCAATATACTTTTTCCTCAGCAATTTGAGCTTCTTGGACGTCTGCTACACATCCACCACCCTCCCAGTACTGCTGGTGAACTTTTTCTGGGAGAAGAAGGCCATTTCCTATAAGGGGTGCCCTTCCAAGACTTTCTTCTTGGTGACAAGTGGTGGCACAGAAGTCTTCTTACTGGCTGTGTGGCCAGTATGACTGCTGTGTGGCCACCTGCCGTCCTCCTCAGTACACAGTCATCATGAGTGTGAAGGTCTGTGTTAGCCTGGTGACTGCGTCCTGGCTGTGTGGGCTGGTGAATTTGGTTACACACACGGTGCTAGCCATCACACTCACTCTGTGTGGGCCTCACCAGATCAGCCACTTTCTCTGTGAAACCCCATTGCTCCTGAAGCTCTCCTGCTCAGACACCTCTGTCAACGAGTCTGCACTCCACGTTGTCAGTGCCACCATGGGCAAGAGCCCCTGCCTCTTCACTGCAGGCTCCTACGCACTCATCATGGCGGCCATCCTGGGGATTCCCTCTGCCCAGGGCAGGAGGAAGGCCTTCTCCACCTCTGCGTCCCCCTTAACGGTCGTGGTGGTCTTGTATGGAACAGCCAACTTCCACTATGACAGGCCCAGAGAAGGCTGGACACGGACACCCTGGTCTCTGTTCTCTTCTGTGTGGTGACCCACATGTTGAAGCCCATCATTCACAGCCTGAGAAGCAACGAGGTCCAGAGTGCCCTGAGGAAGCTTGTTGGGAGACAGACTATATAGTGAGATTAGAACTAGATGATGGTTTCATTCTAGGAAATGTCTTAGTTGTAGAAATATGTGAACACTTCAGCAGCAATTACAAGAGTGCTCTCTCCATACACAGTGTCTCATGACCACTGTGGTGCCCCTCCAACCAGGGGAAGCACACTGTGCTAAGTATGTGACACATTGTCACCTCACCTGGGTTCTCTAATCCACAGGTATTTCAGAATATATTTATTACTTTTCTCTCCAAAAAAAGCCTATACCCAAAGCAGTCAACCTCCTTTCCCCCAATATTGCAGCTCTAGCCAACACTAGTGAATGTGAAGTGCTATATGCAATGTGACTTTGACTTGCATTTTCCTAATGGATCTTGATTCTAAGTTTTAAATAAACAACATTTCTGTGTTTCTCTTTCATATGTAGAAAGACCCAGGTATACACTCGAGTTTCTGTGGATATTTTTAATAAAGTAATAGCATATATGCCTTTTGAATCTGACTCCTTTCACTTAGGATGTTTGCAATTTTCAGTTATATTGTAGCTTGTATAAGTATTTTAGTTTATTCCTCCTTATTGTGACTGATTTCCATCTTATGAAAATGCCACATTTCTTTGTTCATTCCCGACTGCATAGTAATTTTTACTTTGTGTCTGTGTGGGTGTCGTACTGCAGATTGAACCCGGAGCCTCCTGCACACTAAACAATGTTCTACCACTAAGCCAAAGCCCAACCCTTTTAAAAATTTTGTTTTGAGACAGGGTCTTATAAATTTGCCCAGGTTGTCCCTGAATTTGTGATCCTCCTGCCTCAGATTCTTGAGTAGCTAGATTACAGACCTGCCTGGTCATTTTCACTTTTTGACTAATGTGAATAAGATTTGTATATATAATATACACATTATATATAATATGAACATTATTTGAACATTCATGTACAAATCATTGGTGGACAACTTTTTTATTTATTTTGAGTTTGTAGGTAGGAGTGGAAGAGGTGGATCGTTAACTCCATATTTAACTTTCTGAAGAAGTTCCAGATCATTTTCAGACCAGTGTAACCTGCTTACCTTATTATTAAGAGTGGTGAATAAAGCTTCTGATTTCCTCACTCCCTGTACAACACACCATTATCATTCCTTTTATTGTGACGACCCTGGAATGTGGGAAGTACTTCATCAAATGTGCTTTAGCTTTGCCTTTCCCTGATGGCTAATCATTCTAAGATCTTTTAGAAGTACTGTTAATGTGTCTCCTAAGCATGAGGAAAACCCCATTGTATTATGGGAAATTTTAAGTTTTAGAGACTTACCTCTTTATCTAATGCTTTTATTTTTATTTTTGTGCTGTAAAATACTACAAGACTTTCAAGCTTGTTGTCTTCTCTCCACCTGTGCCCGAAAGTGCTGTTTGATGACTCTTTCTTTCCCCCTACTTTTAACTCCATAGCAAACAATTTCTTCACTAGGTCATGAGCATCAGCAGGATCATAAAATTAAGGGGTACAAAGTCATACAGGGTTTGGTAAGAGATCAGCCCTTAGCAATAGTGGATCAGCTGAAGATAGTGGGGATGCTTTTAATATTGTGGCTTCTGATATCTGTCAATCTGGCAAAGAATGTAACATGAAGGAAAAACTTCATATGTTGTGCGAAATCAATCCCAATATGTGTACACCCACCCTGACCCCTACTGTCCCAAGCGGGAAGGGAAGGCAGTCTTGAGGTTTCAGCCACCCACAACTTTTTAGCAGAAATCTCACTCTGAACTTCGCTCACCCACATCCCAGAAGAGAGAGGACGCTGATCTTCTTGCTGCATGCTGGGAACAGGTGATTGCCAAGACATTAATGAATCCAACAGTGAATTAACTGCTGTCCATTTTTGCAGTTCAACTCAAGCCGTTGCCCTTGAGTTGTGTTTGCACACTGAGGAGTCCCAGAGAAGCTGCAGAGGAAAGGCTCGATGCATATTCCCAACAGGTCGGCCCCAGACCTCTATAAATGTCCATCACAGGAAAATGAATTGTGAGAGATCAGAGGATTTTGACTCCTTCATGAGGCCACAGATATGCGACAGGCAACTTTCAGAATAACAGGTCATTTTGTGGTGAATGGAGACCAACAGCCAGTTTTACCAAGAGCTTTCTTTGCAGCCCAGGTCCTAGTATGGAGAGCAGCAAGGGCCACACCAAAACCAGAAATCTATGCCTCTCTGTGAGAGTTGCTGGTAAGTAGTTAATTTACCATCAAAATTTTCTAAAACACTATCCCAGAGTCAGGATATACCTACACCTTAAAAACATATTACAGAATTTTGTACATATTTTCATTACCATTTTGATGGCATTTATGAAATGACCAATCGTAGCACCTTTTCTATGTGTGTCTAAGTTTCCACAATACTACTTGTATTGCCAGAGTAGAAATAACTTCAGAGGTTATCACAAAAACTGAGGAATTTAGCATGATGCCTCCAGTACTGGAAGAAAACCCAAAACATGACCAGAAACCCTGGGATGCCTAAATTCTTTAAGTGAGATGAAGTGTGTGAAAAATTACTTATGGTAAACAATAGATAATGCTAAGTGTTAATCCTCTGCTTTTGATGATCAGGACAAAATGGAATAATTTTTTGGGAGAAAGTATTCAGTCACATTTCCATTATGATACAATATAGCTTAACAATAGACCTACCTAAATATCTGTTTAAATAAAAATCATTATTGTAGAAGAAGTTATGTTTAGAAACGTATTCATTCACTAACTAGGGGTTTTCATCTTTATCTTACAACACATGGATGCTTGGGGAGGGGAGTTGCAAGCAATTTATTAACTGTAATAAATCCCTGAAACTTGAAAGTAATCTACTTAATACACAACCCCCCTCCTTTAGAAATATTATATTTTGGGGTCACTCATAAGTGACTTCATTCATGGTCACCTGACTTTCAGATGACTGATTGGGAAAGAAAGATGCAGAGCTGCTTGTTCTGTGGAAACTTAGCCAATGGTCTCCATAAGGGATATGTTTAGGAGACAGGGGACACTGAGTTCCTCAGAAGCCGCTGGGCTATGCTGCCTTACTTATGCCCACTGAGGCTTTATTTTTCTCAGCAAGATATCTGCACCAGAACCACTGAACAGAAATGTCCTCTCGCCTCTGACAAGTCTCTGTTAGATCCTTTAGGTCCCACACAGTACCATCTTTAAAGAATCTTTTAAAAACTCTGCTCCATGGATATACTTGACAGACCTTCTTCATTCTTCAAACCTTTACTGAGTCCACATTTACACAAGGTGTTGCCCTAGTGTTTAGAACACAATTGAGAAGCCCAACTAGGACCTGGAGGAGCGCATATTCAAGATGGAATGAGGGGCTTTGACAAGTATGAACTGTTCCATTCCCAGAGCTGCCCAAGGAAAAACTAATGGAAAATAATGATAATTTGTAGATTACATAGAATTGTTACCAAGTTTTCTGAACATATTGAGTTCATCTTCCCATTAGATTGTAAGTTGGTTGAAGGACAGTGTCGGATACCAGCTCCAACAGGGGGTCTTAGGAGACGAACAGATGGTGAGGAGTCGGCGAAAGAGGGGGTGAAGAAACAACACAGACACCAAAGTGAAGGTGTTGATCCCCTTTATGCTAGAAGAAGCACAGGTGAAATAAAAAGAACTGAAAGAGCTGGCACTGTGGTGCACGCCTGTAACCCAGCAGCTCAGGAGTCTGAGGCAGGAGGATAGTGAGTTCAAAGACAGCCTCAGCAAAAACAAGGCACCAAAAAAACTCTGTGAAACACTGTCTCTAAATAAAATATATAATAGGGCTGGGGATGTGGCTCAGTGGTCAAGCCCCTGAGTTCAATCTCCGGTAACTGCCCCCCCTACACCCCGGCCCCAAAAAAACAGAACTGAAAGAGATGTTAAATGCTGAATTGAGTGCTGAATCTTCAAGACAGGAGGGAGGCTTTTTCCTGGTGAATTTGTTAAGATTTTAAACCTACCAGTTAGGGGTAAGGGCATCCCTGCATGTTAGGTGAAAGAGCCCAGCCTCCCCCAAAGTGTGTCCTTGGACCAGCATCACTGGGAACACTTGGAACTCACTGACTGAGGACAACTGTTCTGCACAATGACCTCTGATCTTTCCCTCGGCTCCAAGCACCCACACCACATGGAAGGATATGAGGACAACTCTGGGCCAGGCCAGATAGCTCATAGATTTCACAGTAATAAATTCACATTGCCACAAGCACCTGAAATCATTCAGATATTTTCTGAATAAATTGACCTTGTACTGTGTGTGTGTGTGTGTGAGGGGGGTGTGTTTTAAGCAATTTACTGGGCAACATGAACATTGGATATAAAAATTTTAATCATTGCTTGTGCTATTGAGATCAAATAGGAATCATTTTTTCCCTGATGTGCATAAGGGTTTTCATGATTACACCATTCTTCCTCGTTTTGGTCATGCCCATTTTTTTTTTTTTGATTGAGGAAATGAATCCCTAAGGTTAGTCAGCAAAACATTTCATTTATTGCCAAAGCAAAAAAAAAAAAGTTCTTCTTTTAAGACTCTAGACTTATTTATTTTATTTTGTTTATATTTAGATTTTCAAATTAGTTGTGCTTAACTGTAGCACCGACTTTCTATTGAAATTTAAATACCTTAAGCTTCTTAATGCCCTGAGATTTGGAATTTTTATGAAAGCTGTGTTGGCCTATTAATCATGTGCAATGAATTATTAGAACCCAAGACAAGAATGTCTGGGCATAAAAGATAATAAGACAGTTTACTAATATATGGTATTATCATCAGGTAACAAAGTATCACTACAAATAAGAGTTATTACTTGATAAATATTCTGAGTCAATTTTTTTTTGTTTCTTAAATCATAATTGTTAATACATATTAAGTGTACAAATTAATGTACATTATGCAAATTAAAGGGATTCATTAATGTTTTCCTATTGCATTAATATATTGTGCATTAATTTCAATTCTTATTTCTGTAAAATGGGGATAATAGGTTATCTTATAGGTTGTTGTGTAAACCAAATAAGTTAATGCATGTAAAAGTTCTATAGGCATTTAATAAATGTTAGGTATTTTTATCTAATGTGTGTCTCTATTCGTTACTCAATTTGAAAAATCCTGATTGGATTCGGGTATGTAGAAATTCATTTCAAAGAAATTCACTTTTTTGATACAATGGATTATCCGAAATTCAATCTAATTTTTACAGAAAGCATGCCACTTTTAAACTACATTAAACAAGGTTTTTAAAGTCAGGCATTTATGTGTATTAAAGCAATCTAAGAAGACTCACACTCAAATTATTTTTCTATGAAATATGCCCTAGATAATTATGATGATCATGGTTATTATTATTGTAGAGCAGAGGGTTTACTATTAAGTTGATCTAATTCCTATGCTGCATTATATAAATTCTAAGGAGCAAGTACATATTATGTCACAAAGTGTCATTCATGAGATATGATTGTTAATAATGGATTCGAATGGTGACCATGATGATGATTCAATCTAATGCCCTACATTAATAAAAAGCAGAGAGGATAAGAAAAATTGTTTGGGTATCATCCTTCACCCTACCCCACACCCGTGACCTACAAGAAATTAGCCAGTAAAACCAAGGGAAAACTTATATGTAGATAAAATTATATAAACATACATTGGGAGATTTTTTAATGCCCCATGAAATTGTCCCTCCTGAACTGACCTTTATATTTAAGACCTTTACAATAGCAGTATGCACAACTTCAGAGATTGTATTTTTAAATCCCTGAACATTTATGTTTAGTTTTCCCTTTTACACATCCACAGACAATTTACCAATTTCCCATAGTAAAATCTGCTGGAACTGCCTTCTATGTGGGATTTTATTTCTTTTTCTGAAAACATCTAGATATCTACCTATAAAAGAGATTGTCATATTGATCTTTTTGATACGGGGAGTTAAAAGAAAGTACATGTCACTGATTTCTAAATGACTTGAAGTTCATCCAGGTAGTTGATAGAGAAAACAGAGAACGTAAGAAATGTCAAGTACATGTAGCTTCCAGCTCCATTTCCAAGTTGATTTATTGTAAATCAATGCTAATAAGGTAACCTCTTGTTTAGGGAAATTATTTAGAGAAAGTGATACTTACAACTGACCTAGATAGTGTGGTGTTTTCAGTCATTTCTGAATAAAGTTTTACTACAATTTTCGTGAACACAAGTATCACAAGAATCCCTATTTTCTCTATTTCCTTCTCTACTTTCTCTATTCTCCTGGGGGATTTCACATTCACCCTTTGCTGTAACAGTTGCCTTCAATACAATGACTCCCAAATCCACACCTGCAGTTCTAGGCTGTCTGTGAAGGGCATTTCCACGTGATTATCCCACAGATAACTCACATTCAACATTACTCAAATCAAATCCACCAAAGCCTCCTCTACATATGCTATTTCTCACATATTGCTGTTTTCCTGACTGATCCCACCAGCTAGCCAGCCTGCCCAAACTGATTTGTTGTCTTTACCATGTCCTCTTCAACTAGGACTTTAAAGTTCTCTATATCCTTCTCCATGAGGGCTTCAGAGATTTTCTCCCACCTTCAAAAAAGCACGTCTTCAGATACAGACCACTTCATTTTGATCTTGTTTTAGCACTCAGATCACTCTTTTGAACTAAACAGGTGTGTCTAAAACCTGGGGAACCAGGTTTCACAGTTATCGACCCCTGCTCCTTGGACTCACATGCACAATTCCATGAGTGGGTCTATCTGCGTGTTCTAGACCTAGAGATCTGATGATTTACTAAAACCCAGTCTATCTCTCTCCAGATGTCTCTGTTTTCAGTCTGCACTCACCTGAAAGAGATTTATGGTCCCCTATTTTTGATACTCTGCAATCATTGATGTCCATGCTCATACCCAAGCCTGGCTTCCAGAGTCACACCTGGGCTCTCTGGTGGCCCATGGCATGGTGGGGGGGACGTTTTCAAAGGTTTCTATAGCCAAGAACCTAGCTTAGAAATCATGCCTGACACAGCTTTATAGAGCCTTGTCCCGGCCCCATAAGCTGATACTCTGCCACCTCCCCTAAAGTAGCAGGCTCCTCAGAATGACCCAGGGCTTGGCAGCATCCACTGGTACTATCCCACCAGCCCCTTGAAGCCTAGCTGGAGTCTCCATAGAAACAGGGTACATCTCTATGGGAATGGGCTCCCTCATCCCGCCCCAGTGTGATGCAGCTCTCAGAGAAGCTCAATAGTGAGGGTCTTTCCATTTATAGCAATTAGGATAACCAAGTGTTCTGAGCTTGCTGAGCCTTAGATGGCAGATTCCTGCTATATTCTTTGAGATTTCTGCCATAAATGTTGCCTGAGATGCCAACTTGCCATCCCACTAACTATAAGACACTGTTCTCAGTCAAGACCAATCCCACAACCAGTAACACACACACACACACACACACACACACACACACATTCACACGCCCATTCATCATGGTGAGAAAGGCTTTGTATCTGTGATACAGACCGAATGCACCCACCAATCACATTCACTGCTTCAAACAGATCGTGATCAGGAAACAACTGATGTCACTTGTAAAATGTGATATGTCCTGGACTATCACTGTGGTAAAAAAAGAAGTAGAGAAATGTAAAATAATGGGCGAAAATACTTAACCTCTTAGAGACCTAAAAAAATATTTAGATGTGGTTCCAACCAATCCTGAGTTAAAAATCATCTTGAAAAAATGCTTTCACTTCTATTTATCAATTTACTTACTTACTTACTTACTTACTTACTTACTTATTTACTGCAGTACTGGAGATTGAACCCAGTGGCACTCTACCATGAAGCTATATCCCCTGCCTTTTCAATTATTTGGGGTGCTGGGCCTTGCAGAGTTTCAAATTTATGATCCTCCTTCCTTAGTCTCCCAAGTACCTGGGATTACAGGCAGGTACCACTCTTCCCCATTAATTACTTATTTTTAAAATAAGGTTATTTTAAAAAATTGAACAATAATTTGTACTCGAAGAATGCACAGATCTAAAGTGTACAGGTTTATAATATTTTACATATATATAAACTACCAAAAATCAGGATACAAAACATTTCCATCACTTTAGAAAATTCCTTCATGCTTCAACTGATATCACCCCTTAGCTCCAAAAAAAAAAGACCACCATTATTACTTGACCATTATAGCTCTTTTGCTAATTTTTGAAGTTTATTTAAAGAAAACATACAGTATATATTTTGTATCTGGCTTCTTTCACCCAGAAAATTTTTTTCAGATTTGTCAATGTTATTGATGTTCCAGTATTTGTGTTTCTAAAGTAACTGAATTATTCCACTGCATGATAAACCGTGATTTGTCTTCTGTCCTTCTGCTGAAGGCATAATATTTGTTTGAGTTATTATGAATTTTTACACAAGAATTTTTGTGAACTGTGCATTAATTTTTTTGGAAATATGCTAGGAATGGGATTTTTTTAATAGAATAACTACATATTTAACTAAATTAGAAATTACTAAATATTTTTGAAAAGTAAGTGTATAGACTTCAAATTTCACCTTGAGTATCTATCGAAATAGCTAGAAAGCATGTTGTTTTCATCATTATAATAACCAAAAAGAGCAGAAGAAAAGGCAAATTAATGACTTTTCTTGACTTTATTAGGGATGAAGATTATAAGGCAAACAACTAACCAAAGTCTGGGGAGAGACAAGCAACCAAAATAATCCAGGCATTTTTTTAACTATGGGAGAACCCACTAGATACAATGGAGTTTATTTATTAAAAAAAACTCAAATAAAAAATAGTTAATAGATTACTAAAGACTAAGTATCGACTTGTTTAAGAGCATAAAGACCCAGAGGGCTATAGACATAAGATGTTTGTATTTTTTTATTTTTCTCCATGGATTCCACCAAATGCTCCCAGGAAGATAGGGAAGTATTCTGAGAAAGTGTCTTTAACAGTATCATTTCTTGGATAGGTGGAGGGACAAAGAACAGCAACAGCAGCCAAAATTCCTCCCAGACCCATTTCCTGATTTTTTGCATAGAACAAAAGCTGTAATCTTCAGGGGCAAGAGTAACAGAAACTGTTATATTAGGACACTCAACGGAAAACCTTTGCAGCTATGGAAAGGAACAGGCTGAAATGTCTAACGTCGGGAGGAATAAGAACTAGGCTCAGCCATATTGCTAGAAAGTGGGTCACTGTGAAGGCCATATCCCTGTGACTGAGTTTACAGTACCTAAGGCAGGGCTTCCTGGAAACATCAGAAATCCCTTCTCTGTTTCCCACTAGTCCACTAACATGCATTGACTGAAAATAACAGTAGAATACAGCTGAGAATTCTTCAAGAAATAGATTATCTCTGAAGAACAGCGAAAATACAATACACAAAAGCAAGCAGGGAACAATATTAACAAACTGAACTCAGCCATATAGAATAAGGATAACATTACAGTCAATTGAGATCACTCCCAGAATGCAAGGCTGGTTCAATATTCAAAAATTCAATCAACCGAATTTCCATAGTAACAGACTAAATAAGAAAAAATATATATCATTTCAATAGATGCAGAGAAAATAAGAAAATTCAATATCTATTTATGATAAAAACTATAACTAAATGAAACTAGGGGCAAAGTCCAGTGGTAGAGTGCATGCTTAGTATGCATAAGGCTCTGAATTCAAAACCCAGCACAAATACACCAAAAAAGAAAAAAAAAACTACTAGTAAAAAATGCATAGACATTTTCTTACTTGATAAAAGGCATTGAGTAAATGTAATGTGCCAGACACATAGCTTATATTATCTCAAAACTTATTTCAGCAGTCGTGAAATAGACATCATTAGTATCCTAAGCAAGGAACAATCTGAGGAATAGAGATGAGCTGACTTTTTTATAAACAACATCTAGTAAACAACAGATGGATTTCAATCCACATCTATCCGGACCAAGAACCTACTGTTTTACTATAATATTTTTCATTTAAGATTGAAAAAGAAACAGAAATTTTAGTTCAAAACAATGGATCACAGATTGGCATGGGTAAATTGATAGAAATTCAGTAATTGTATCAATCATTTTTTTTCAGGAAATGTAATGTTTGGTGAGGTAAATCTTATAATAGAAAAGAAGAAAAATACCTAAGTATATATCATTTGTCAAAATTTCTTGTATCTTATAAAACTTAAAAAAATAAAAGTTTCTACTGAAAAAAAATAGATCAATGTATTTAAAAGCAGGTGACTTATAATTTTACTTCCAAGAAATAATCAGAGTGATCACAGATACATATGTATGAAATCTTCTATTCCAATATTTATGATAGTAAATGGAATGGAAGATTTCTATGTTCAATAAAAAGGAAGATATTAACTTAATTTCATGTTAGAAAATTAAGATTACAAGGCAAAAAACTAAATAGAGTACAACAATATTGGGAAATTTTTCTTTGGATATTTTAAAGATAGGTAGAGGTAGAAAGGGATGTATGCAAACAGAGCTTTGATTTTGTGACCTGTTCTATTCTTCTGAATAACTTTCTGCATTTTCTTCATTTTTCCACAATGAAAACTTATTACTTGAAATAACAGACATACAAAAAAGAATTCATCACAGTGAAGCACAGTGTTAGGAGGGAGATACTGCAGATTCAATGAGACACGGGTTGATAGCTGGTTGTGCATTTTGACCAAGTCTCCATTTATTCTTACAAAAGAGCACCCATGCAAAAGTCTGTGAGAAGTTATGCTCTCTCTAAAGTCACTCCTATACGTCTCTTTCCAGAGTCCAGGCATCTCTGTATACAATATTATTTACCATGTTTCTGCAGATTAACAAGCCTGTTTGGGGTGCACTGAGTCCATTCTCGTCATGGCCTCTTTTTCTCTGTTTTGTAGCTATGATACCATTGGAAATGAGCAATCAATCATTTGTCACTGAATTCATCTTCTTGGGATTTTCCAACCACTCCAGCCTACAGGGCTGGTTCTTTCTGCTATTTCTGGTCATTTACCTGACCACTCTCCTGGGGAACATGCTCATAATAGTGGCCACAAGGATCAGTCCTGCTCTCCACACACCAATGTACTTTTTCCTCAGCAATTTGAGCTTCTTGGACATCTGCTAAACATCCACCACCCTCCCAGTACTGCTGGTGAACTTCTTTTGGGAGAAGAAGGCCATTTCTTATGAGGGCTTCCTTTCCCAGTTATTCTTCTTGGTGACACACAGAGGCATCTTTCTGGCTGTGTGGCCAGTATGACTGCTGTGTGGCCACCTGCCGTCCTCCTCATTAGCCAGTAATCATGAAATGAAGGTCTGTGTTGGCCTGGTGACTGGTGCTGGCTTTGTGGGCTGGTGAATTTGGTCACACACACGGTGCTAGCCATCACACTCACTCTGTGTGGGCCCCAGAGTTTGAAGACTGGGGTGCACAAGGATCGTTGCAGAGAGCAGAGTTTTCAGACTGAGGTGCAGAAGGACTGTTGCAGAGAGCAGATGTTGGAGACTGGGGTTCAGAATGACTGTTGCAGAGAGCAGAGGTTGGAGACTGGGGTGAAGAAGGATCGTTGCAGAGAGTAGAGGTTGGAGACTGGTGTGCAAAAGGACTGTTCCGGAGAGCAGAGATTGCAGACTTGTTTGCATAAGGATCCTACAGAAAGCAGAGTTTGGAGACTGAGGTGCATAAGGACTGTTATAGAGAGCAGAGATTGGAAATTGGGGAGCAGAAAAACTGCTTCAGAGAACAGAGGTTTGAGACTGGGTTGCAGAAGGAGTGTTAAGGAGAAATGACGTTGGAGACTGGGGTGCAGAAGGATCGTTGCAGAGAGCAGAGGTTGGAGACTGGGGTGCAGAAGGACGGTTGCAGAGACCAGAGGTTGGAGACTGGGGTGAAGAAGGATCGTTGCAGAGAGCAGAGGTTGGAGACTGGTGTGCAAAAGGACTGTTACGGAGAGCAGAGATTTCAGACTTGTTTGCAGAAGGATCCTACAGAAAGCAGAGTTTGGAGACTGAGGTGCAGAAGGACTGTAACAGAGAGCAGAGATTGGAAATTGGGGAGCAGAAAAACTGCTTCAGAGAACAGAGGTTTGAGACTGGGTTGCAGAAGGAGTGTTAAGGAGAAATGACGTTGGAGACTGGGGTGCAGAAAGATCGTTGCAGAGAGCAGAGGTTGGAGACTGGGGTGCAGAAGGACGGTTGCAGAGACCATAGTTTGGAGTCTGAGGTGCAGAAAAACTGTTACAGAGAGCAGAGTTTGAAGAGTGAGGTGCAGAATGTTCGTTGAAGACAGCAGAAGTTGGAGACAGAGTTGCAGTAAAATCATTGCAGAGAGCAGAGGTGGGAGACTGGGGTGCAGAAAGACTGTTACAGAGAGAACAGGTTAAACTCTGGGGTGCAGAAGGAATGTTGCAAAAAGCAAATTTTGGAGACTGGGGTGCAGAAGGACTGTTGCAGAGAGCAGAGTTTGGAGACTGACATGAATAAGGACTGTTACACAGAGTAGACGTTGGAGATTGGTTTGAAGAATAATCATACAGAAAGCTGAGGTGGGAGACTTTGGTGCAGAAGGACTGTTAAAGAGAGCAGAGGTTGGAGACTGTCGTGCAGAAGGACTGTTTCAGAGAGCAGAGTTTGGAGACTGGGGTTCAGAAGGCCTGCTACAGACTGCAGAGTTTGGAGACTGGGTTGCAGAAGGACGGTTATAGAGAGCAGGCGTTTGAGGCTGGGTTGCAGAAGGACTGTTATAGAGAGCAGAGTTTTGAGAATGGGTTGCAGAAGGATCTTACAGAGAGGAGAGGTCGGTGACTGAGGTGCAGGACGACTGTTACAGAGAGCAGTGGTTAGAGACTGGGGTGCAGAAGGATCATGCAGAGAGCAGAGGTTTCAGACTGAGGTGCAGAAGGACTGTTATAGAGAGCAGAGGATGGAGACTGAGGTGCAGAAGGATGGTTACAGAGAGAAGAGTTTGGTGACTCAGGTGCAGAAGGACTGTTACAGAAAGCAGAGGTTGGAAATTGGGGTGCAGAGGGACCGTTACAGAGAGCAGAATTTGGAGACTGCAGTATACAAAGACTGTAACAGAGAGCAGAGGTTGGAGAATATGGTGCAGAAGGTCTGTTTCAGACAGCAGAGTTTGAAGACTGGGGTGCAGAAGGACTGATACACAGAGCAGAGGTTGAAGATTGGGGTGAAGAAAGACTGTTACAGGGAGCAGGTTTTGGAGACCTTGGTGCAGAAGGACTTTCGCAGAGAGTAGAATTTGGACACTGAGGTTCAGAAAGAGTGTTGCAGATAGCAGAGGTTGGAGACTGGGGTGCAGAAAAACTGATACATAAAGCAGAGTTTGGGGTCTGAGGTTCAGAAGGACCATTACAGACAGCAGAGTTTGGAGACTGCAATACAGGAGGACTGTTACATAGAGCAGAGTTTGGAGACTGCAATACAGGAGGACTGTTACATAGAGCAGAGTTTGGAGACTGGAGTGGAGAAGAACTGTTTCAGAGTGCAGACTTTGGAGACTGCTGTGCAGAAGAACTGTTGCAGAGAGTAGAGTTAGGAGACTGAGATGCAGAAAGACTGTTAAAGATAGCAGCGTTTGGAGACTGGGGTGCAGAAGGACTGATACTGAGAGCAGAGTTTGGAGACTGGGGTGCAGAAGGCTGTTACAGAGAGCAGAGGTTGGAGACTGGGTACAGAAGGGCTGTTACAGAGAGCAGAGTTTGGAGACTGGGTTGCATAAGAATATTACGTAGAGCAGAGTTTGGAGACTGTGGTGCAGAAGCATTGTTACAGAGAGCAGAGGTTCGAGACTTTTGTGCAGAAGGATCATTGCAGAGAGCAGAGGTTGGAGACTTGGGTGCAGAAGGATGGTTGCAGAGAGCAGATGTTGGAGACTGGAATGCAGAAGGATCGTTGCAGAGAGCAGAGATTGGAAAGTGGTTTGATGAATGACTGTTACACAGAGCAGAGGTTGAAGACTAAAATGTAGAAGGTCTGTTGCAGAGAGCAGAGTTTGGAGACTGGGGTGCAGAATACTGTTATAGAGAGCAGAGGTTGAAATCCGTGGTTCAGAAGCACTTATACAGAAAGCAGTGTTTTGAGACTGGGGTGCAGAAGGACCGTTAGAGAAAGCAGAGGTTGGAGACTATCGTACAGAAGGACTGTTACAGAGAGCAGAGGTTTGATACTGGAAAGTAGAAGGACTGTTGCAGAGAACAGATGTTGTAAACTGGGTTGCAGCAGGACCGTTGAGGAAACCAGAGGTTGTAGACTGGGTTGGAGAAGAATGTTACAGATTGCAGAGTTTGGAAACTGGGGTGCAGAAGGACCTTACAGAGAACAGAAGTTGGAGACTGTGGTGCAGAAGGAGTGTTCAGGAGAGGAGATGTTGGAGACAGGGGTGAAGAAGGACTGTTGCAGAGAGCAGATGTTGGAGACTGGGGTGCAGAAGGACGGTTTCAGAGAGCAGAGTTTGGAGACTGAGGTGCAGAAAAACAGTTACAGAGAGCAGAGGTGGCATCTGGGGTGCAGAAGTATCGTTGAAGAGAGCAGAAGTTGGAGACTGAGTTGCAGAAGAATCGATGAAAAGACTAGAGGTGGAGACTGGGCTGCTGAAGGATCATTACAGAGAAAAGAGGTGGGAGACTGCAGAGCAGAAGGACTGTTACAGAGAGCACAGGTTGGAGACTGGGGTGCAGAAGGAATGTTGCAGAAAGAAGAGGTTGGAGACTGAGATGCAGAAGGATTGTTATACAGAGCAATTTTTGGAAACTGGGGTGAAGAATTATGATACAGAAAGCAGAGGTGTGAGACTGGGGTGCAGAAGGACCAATACAGAGAGCAGAGTTTGCAGACTGGCGGGCAGAAGGACTGTTTCAGAGAGGAGAGTTTGGAGACTGGGGTGCATAAGGCCTGCTCCAGACAGCAGAGGTTGGAGACTGGGTTGCAGAAAGACTGTTATAAAGAGCAGAAATTTGAGGCTGGGTTGAAGAAGGATCTTACAGAGAGCAGTGGTTGGTTACTTTGGTGCAGGACGAATGTTAGAGAGAGCAGGGATTAGAGACTGGGGTGCAGAAGGATCGTGCAGAGAGCAGAGGTTTCAGAATGAGGTTCAGAAGGACTGTAACAGAGAGAAGAGGTTGGAGAATAAGTTGCAGCAGGACTGTTACAGAGAGCAGAGTTTGGTGACTGTTACAGAAACAGAGGTTGGAAATTAAAGTACAGAGAGACCGTTACAAAGAGCAGATGTTGGAGACTGCAGTATAGAAAGACTGTAAAAGAGAGCAGAGGTTTCAGAATACAGTGCAGAAGGACTGTTACAGAGAGCAGAGGTTGGAGACTGGGGTGCAGAAGGACTGTTAAACAGAGCAGAGGTTGAAGACTGGGATGTAGAAGGACTGTTGCAGAGAGCAGAGTCTGGAGACTTGGGTGAAGACGGACTGTTGCCAAGAGAAGAATTTGGAGACTGAGGTTCAGAAGGACTGTTGAGAAGGGAAGACGTTGGAGACTGGGGTAAAAAAATGATCTTTGCAGAGAGGAGACGTTGGAGACTGAGGTGCAAAAATACTGTTACAGAGAGCAGAGGTTAGAGATTGGGGTGCAGAAGGCCTATTACGAAGAGAAGATTGTGGAAAAGGGCTCCAGAAGAACTGTTACAGATCACAGAGTTTGGAAACTGGATTGAAGAAGGATCTAACAGAGAGCAGATGTTGGGGACCCAGGTGCAGAAGGACTGTTACAGATAGTAGAGGGTGAAGACTGAGGTTCAAAAGGATCGTAGCAGAGAACAGCGTTTTAAGACTAGGTGCAGAAGCACTGTTGCAGAGACCACATGTTGGAGACTGGGGCGCAAAAGGACTGTTGCAGAGAGCAGTGGATGGAGACTGGGATGCAGAAGTCTTTTTATAGAGAACACACTTTGGAGACTGGGAAGCAGAAGGCCTGTTACGGAGAGGAGAGTTGGGAGAAGGGGTGCAGAAAGACTGTTAGAGAGGGCATAGTTGGGAGACTGGGTTGCAGAAAGCTCTTACAGAGAGCAGATATTGGAGACTGAGGTGTAGAATGATTGTTGCAGAGAGAAGAGTTTGGAGACTGGGGTTCAGAAGGCCTGTTACAGAGAGCAGGGTTTGGAGACTGGGGTGCAGAAGGCCAGTTAAATAGAGCAGAGGTTGAATACTGGGGTGCAGAAGGACTGTTATAGAAAGCAAATTTAGTAGACTGGGTGGCAGAAGTATCTTACAGAGAGCAGAGTTTGGAGACTGAGGTGCAGGAGGACTGTTACAGAGAGCAGTGGTTGGAGACTGGGGTTCTGATGGATCGTGTAGAGAGAAGAGGTTTCAGACTGAGGTGTAGATCGACTGTTACAGAGAGCAGAGGTTGGAAACTGAGGTGCAGATGGACTGTTACAGAGAGCAGATGTTGAAGTCTGGGGTGAAGAAGGATTGTTGCAGAAAGCAAAATTTTCAGACTGAGGTGCAGAAGGACTTTTGCAGAGAGCAGATGTTGGTGACTGGGGTGCACAAGGTTCGTTGCAGAGAGCAGAAGTTAGAGACTGCAGTACAGAAGGACTGTTGCAGGGAGCAGAGGTTGGAGACTAGGATACAAAAGGACTTTTTCAGAGAGCAGATGTTATATACTGTTTATCAGAAGGACTGTTGCAGAGAGCAGAAGTTGGAGAATGGGTTGCAGAAAGACTTTTGCAGAGAGCAGAGGTTGGAGACTGAGGTTCAGATGAACGGACAAAGAAAGCAGATGTTGGAGACTGGCGTGCAAAAGTACCTTTACAGAGAGGAGAGTTTGGAGACTGCAGTACAGAAGGACTGTTACAGAGCAGAGTTTTAAGACTGGGGAGCATAAGGAGTGTTGCAGAGTACAGAGTTTAGAGACTGGGGTGCAGCAGGACCGTTGCAGAAAGTAGAGGTTGGAGACTGGCGAGGAGAAGGAATATTACAGAGACCAGAGTTTGGAAACTGTGGTCAGAAGAATCTTTCAGAGAGAAGAGGTTGGAGACTGGGGTGATGAAGGATCGTTGCAGAGAGAAGAGTTTGGACACTGGAGGTCAGAAGGACTGTTGCAGAGAGCAGATTTTGGAGACTGAAGTGCAGAAGGACTGTTTAGAGAGAAGATGTTGGAGACTGGGGTTCAGAAGGACTCTTGCAGAGAGCAGATGTTGAAGACTGAGGTGGAGAAGGACTGTTACACAGAACAGAGTTTGGAGACTGGGGTGCAGAAGGACTATTGCAGAGAGCAGAGTTCTAAGACTGAGGTACAGACGGATCATTGCAGAGAGCAGAGGTGGAGACTTTGCTGCAGAAGGATAGTTACACACAGCACACGTTGCATACTGGGGTGCAGAAGAAATTTTGCAGAAAATAGAGGTTGGAGACTGGGGTGCATAAGGACTGTTCCATATAGCAGAGTTTGGATATGAGGTGCAGAAGGACTGTTACACAGAGCAGAGGTTGTAGACTGGGGTGCAAAAGGACTGATACAGAAAGCAGAGGTTGGAGACTGGGGTGCAGACGGACCATTACTGAGAGAAGAGTGTGAAGACTGCGATACAGAAGGACTGTTACAGAGAGTAGGGGGTGGCGACTGGGTTGCAGAATGAGTGTTGCAAAGAACAGTTTGTAAACTGAGGTGAAGAAGGACTGTTACAGAGAGCAGATGTTGGAGTCTGGGGTGCAGAAGAATTGTAATAGCGAACAGACTTTAGAGACTAGGGTGAAGAAGGACTGTTACAGAGAGGAGAGTTGGGAGAAGGTGTGCAGAAGGACTGTTACAGAGGGCAGACTTTGGAGTCTGGGTTGCAGAAGGTACTTACAGAGAGAAGTTGTTGGAGAGTGAGGTGCAGAGGGACTGTTACAGAGAGTAGATTTTGGAGACTGAGGCACAGAAAGATTGTTACAGAGAGCAGAGTTTGGAGACTGGGGTGCAGAAGGACTGTTTCAGATACCAAAGGTTGGAGACTGGGGTGTAGAAGGACTGTTGCAGAAACCAGAAGTTGGATTCTGGGGTGCTGAAGGACTGTTGCAGAGAGCAGATGTAGGAGACTGAGATGCAGAAGGACTGTTACAAAGAGCAGAGGTTTGCGACTGGGGTGCAGAAGGACTGATACAGAGAGCAGAGTTTCGAGACTGGGGTACAGAAGGCCTGATACAGAGAGCAGAGTTTGGAGACTGAGGTGCAAAAGGACTGTTACAGAGAGCAGAGTTTGGAGCCTGAGGTGCTGAAGGATCGTTGGAGACAGCATAGTTTCTGGACTGAGGTGCAGAAGGACTGTTGCAGAGATCAGATGTTGGAGACTGGGATGCAGAAGGATCGTTGCAGAGAGCAGAGGTTGGACACTGGGGTGCAGAAGGACTGTTACACAGAGCAGAGGTTGAAGACTGAGGTGAAGAAGGACTGTTACAGAGAGCAGATATGGGAGACAGGGGTGCAGAACTGATACAGAGCAGATGTTGTAGACTGAGGTACAGAAGAACTGTTACAGAGAGCAAAGGTTGGAGACTCGGGTGCAGAAGGATTATTGCAGAGAGAAGAGTTTTCAGATTGAGGTACAGAAGAATGGTTGCAGAAAGCAGATATTGTAGATTGGGGTGCACAAGGACTGTTGCAGCGAGAAGTAGTTCGAGACTGCAGTACAGAAGCACTGATACAGAGAGCAGAGGTTGAAGACTGAGGTGAAGAAGGATTATTGCAGAGAGCAGAGGTTGCAGAGTGAGGTACAGAAGAACTGTTGTTGAGAATAAGTTTGGAGACTGGGGTGCAGAGGGACCATGGCAGAGAGCAGAGTTTGGAGACTGGCGTGCAGAAGGAATGTTACAGAGAGAAGAATGTGGACACTGGGGTACAGAAGGATCTTCCAGAGAGCAGAGGTTGGAGACTGGGTTGTAGAGAGACTGTTGCAGAGCACACGTTGGGGACTGGGGTGCAGAAAAATCGTTGCTGAGAGCAGATTCTGGAGACTGGGGTATAGAAGGACTTTTCCAGAGAGCAGTTGTTGAAGACTGAGGTGCAGAAGGACTTTTTCAGAGAGCAGAGTTTGGAAACAGGGGTGCAGAAGGACTGATAAAGGGAACAGAGATTGGAGACTGAGGTGCAGAATGAATGTTACAGAAAGCAGAGGTTGGAGACTGGAGTGCAGAAGGACTGATACCGAAAGCAGAGGTGAGATACTGGGGTCCAGAAGGAACGTTACAGAGAGCAGAGGTTGGAGATTGCAGTACAGAAGGACTGTTACAGAGAGCAGATGATGCAGACTGTGGTGCAGAAGAACTGTTGCAGAGAATAGAAGATAGAGACTGGGGTGCATAAGGACCGTTCCTGAGAGCAGGGGATAAAGACTAATGTGCAGAAGGATTGTTACAGAGAGCATAGGTTGAAGACTAGGGTGCAGAAGGACTGTTACAGAAAGTAGAGTTTGGAGACTTTGGTGCAGAAAAATCTTTCAGAGAGCTGAGGTTGGGGCCTGTGGTACAGAAGGACTGTTGCAGAGAGCAGAGTTTGAAAACTGGGGTGCATAAGGACAGTTGCTGAGAGCAGAGGTTTAAGACTGATGTGCAGAAGGATCATTGCAGAGAGCAGAGGCTGATGACTGGGATGCAGAAGAACTCTTACAGAAAGCAGAGTTTGGATACTGGGGTGAAGAAGGAAATTACAGAGAGCAGAGTTTGGAGACTGGGTTGCAGAAAATTCTTTCAGAGAGCAGAGTTTGGAGACTGAGGTGCAGAAAAACTGTTACAGAGAGCAGAGGTTGGAGAGTGGGGTGCAGAAGGACTGTTTAAGAGAGCAGAGTTTGGAGACTGGGGTATAGAAGGACTGTTGAAGAAAGCAGATGTCTGAGACTAGTGTGCAGAAGGATCGTTGCAGAGAGCAGAAGTTGGAGAAAGAGGTGCAGAAAGATCATTGCAGAGAGCAGAGGGTAGAGACTGGGGTGCAGAAGCATCGTTACTGAGAGCAGAAGTTTGAGACTGGGGTGCAGAAGGAATGTTGCAGAGAGGAGAGGGTGGAGACGGGGGTGCAGGAGGACTTTTGCAGAAACCAGAGGTTGGAGAGACTGAGGTTCAGAAAGACTGCTAAAGAGAGCAGAGGTTGGAGACTGGGGTGCAGGAGGACTTATTGAGAAAGCATATGTTGGAGACTGGGTTTCAGAAGGACGGATAATGAGAGCAGAGGTTGGAGACCCTGGTACAGAAGGACTGCTATAGAGAGCATAGGATAAAGACTGGGGTGCAGAACGACTGCTGCAGAGATCAGAGGTTGCAGACTAGGGTGCAGAAGCACCTTTGCAGCGAGCAGAGTTTGGAGACTGGTGTGCAGAAGGATCTTACACAGAGCAGAGGTTGGAGACTGGGGTGCAGAAGGACTGTTGCAGAGAGCAGAGGTTGGAGACTGGGGTGCACAAGCATCATTGCAGAGAGTAGCTGTTGGAGACTGGGGTGAAGAATGCCTCTTACAGAGAGCAGTGGTTGGAGAGTGGGGTGCAGAAGGCCTGTTACAGAGAGCAGAGATTGGAGTCTGGGGTGCAGAAGGAGTGTTTCAGTGAGCAGAGTTTGCAGACTGGGTTCAAAAGGGTCTTACAGAAAGCAGAGGTTGGAGACTGATGTACAGAAGGACTGTTACAGAGAGCTGAGTTTGGAGACTGGGGTGCTGAAGGATTGTTGCAGAGAGCAGAGTTTTCAAACTGAGGTACAGAAGATCTGTTGCAGCGAGCATAGGTTGGAGACAGGGTGCAGATGGATTCTTGCTGAGAGCAGAGGTTGGAGACTCGGGTCCAGAAGGACAGATACAGAGAGCAGAGTTTGGAGACTGGGGTGAAGAAAGCCTGTTACAGAGAGCAGAGTTTTGAGACTGGGGTGCATGATGACTGTTACAGAGAGCAGAGTTTGGAGATTGGGTTGCAGAAGGATCTTACAGAGAGCAGAAGTTGAAGACTGAGGTGCAGAAGTACTGTTACAAAGACTAGAGTTTGGAGACTGAGGTGCAGAAAGATTGATACAGAGTGCAGAGGTTGGAGACTGGGGTGCAGAAGGACTGTTGCATAGAGCAAAGGTTTTAGACTGGGGTGTAGAAGAACTGTTGCAGTTAGGAGAGGTAGGAGATAGGGGTCCAGAAATACCCTTACAGAGAGCAGTGTTTGGAGACTGCAGTACAGAAGGACTGTTACAGAGAGCAGAGGTTGAAGACTGGGGTGGAAAAGAACTGTTGCAGAGAGTACATGCTGGAGACTATGATGCAGAAGGACTGATACAGAGAAGAGAGGTTGGAGACTGGGGTGCAGAAGAATCTTACAGTGAGCAGAGGTTGGAGTCTGAGATGCAGAAGGACTGTGGCAGAGAGCAGGCGATGGAGACTTGGGTGTAGAAGGATTGTTGCAGAGAGCAGAGGTTGGAGACTGAGGTGCAGAAGGACTGTTACAGAGAGCAGATTTTGGAGACTGTGGTCTAGGACTGATACATAAAACAGATGTTGGAGACTGGGGTGCAGAATGATTCTTGGAGACAGCAGAGTTTGGAGACTGGGATGCAGAAAGACTGTTGCATAGAGCAGAGGTTGGAGACTTAGGTGCATAAGGACTGTTACAGAGAGGAGAGGTGGAGACTGTTGTTCAGCAGGACTGATACAGAGAAGAGAGGTTGGAGACTGTGGTACAGAAGGACTGCTACAGAGAGCAGAGTTTGGAGACTGGGGTGCAGAAAGACTGTTGCAGAGAACACAGGTTGGAGACTGGGGTGCAGAAGGATCGTGGCAGAGAGCAGAGTTTTCAGACTGAGGTGTAGAAAGACTAATGTAGAGAGCAGATGTTAGAGACTGGGGTGCATAATGACTGTGGCAGAGAGCAGAGGTTTGAGACTTGTGTGCATATGGACTGTTCCAGAGATTAGATGTTGGAGACTGGGGTGCACAAAGCCTGTTACAGAGAGCAGAGTTTGGAAAAGCGGTGCAGAAGGACTGTTACAGAGAGCAGAGTTTGGAGATTGTTTAGCAAAAGGATCTTACAAAGAGTAGAGTTTGGAGACTGAGATGAAGAATAACTGTTACAGAGAGTTGAGTTTGAAGACTGACCTGCAGAAGGACAATTGCAGAGAGCCGAGTTTGAAGACTGAAGTGCAGAAGGACTGTTAAAGAGAGCAGAGTTTAGAGACTGAGGTGCAGAAGGACTGATACAGAATGCAGAGTTTTGAGACTGGGTTGCAGAAGGACCATTACAGAGAGCAGAGGTTGGCGACTGAGGTGCCGAAAAAAATTTGAAGATAGCAGAGTTTGGAGACTGGGGTGCAGAAGGTTCTTTCAGAGAGCAGAGGTTGGAGACTGGGATGCAGAAAGACTTTTGTAGAGAGCAGACGTTGGAGACTGGGGTGCAGAAGGATTGTTGCAGAGAGCAGTGGTTGGAGACTGGTGTGCAGAAGGACTGTTGCACAGAGCAAGGATATAGACTGATTTTCAGAAGGACTGTTACAGAGAGCAAAGTTTGGAGACTGGGGTGCAGGACTGATACAGAAAGCAGAGGTTGGAGACTGGGGTGCAGAAGGACCGTTACAGAGAGCAGAGATTGGAGAATGGGGAGCAGAAGGAATGTTGCAAGAACAGATCTTTAAGACAGGGTTGCAGAATGACAATTGCAGAGAGCAGAGGTTTCAGACTGAGGTGCAGAAGTATTGTAACAGAGAGCAGAGTTTGGAGACTGCGGTGCAGAAGAACTGTTACAGAGAGTAGAGTTTGGAGACTGGGGTACAGAAGCATATTACAGCGAGCAGAGGTTTGAGACTAGGGTGAAGAAGGACTCCTGCAGAGAGCAGAATTTGGATACTGGGGTGCAGAAGGACTTGTGCATAGAGCAGAAGTTGGAGATTTGGGTGCAGAAGGAACTGTTGCAGAGAGCAGAGGTTGGAGACTGAGGTGCAGAAGGACTGTTATAGAGAGCAGAGGATTGAGACAGGGGGTGCAGAAGAAATGATTCAAAAAGCAGAGGTTGAAGACTGGGGTACAGGAGGACGATTAGAGAGAGAATAGGTTGGAGTCTTTAGTACAGAAGGACTCTTCCAAAGAGCAGAGGTTGGAGACTGGGGTGCAGAAGGACTGTTTCAGAGAGTAGATGATGGAGACTGGGGTCAAGAAAAACTGTAGCAGAGAGCAGACGTTGGAGACTAAGGTGAAGAAGGACAGTTACACAGAGCAGAGGTTGAAGACTAGAGTGCAGAAGGACTTATACAGAAAGAACAGTTTGGAGATTTGGGTGCAGAAGTATCCTTACAGAGAGCAGGGTCTCGAAAATGCAGTACAGAAGGACTATTACAGAGAGCAGAGTTTGGAGACTGGTGTGGAGAATGACTGTTGCAGATAGCAGTTGTTGGAGACTGGGGTGCAGAAAGAATGTTGTAGAGAGCAGTATTTGGAGACTTGGGTGCATAAGGACTGTTGCAGAAAGCAGAGGTTGGAGACTGAGGTGCAGAAAGACTGTTACATTGAGCAGAGGTTGGAGACTGGGTTGCAGAAGGACTGATAGAAATAGCAGATGTTGGAGACTGGGGTGCAGAAAGACCGTTACAGAGGGCAATGGTTGGAGAATCCAGTACAGAAGGATAGTTACAGTGAGCAGAGGTTGAAGACTGGTGTGCAGAAAGATCTTACAGAGAGCAGATGGTGGAGACTGGGGTGCAAAAGGACTGTTGTAGAGAGCAGAGGTTGGAGACTGGGGTGCAGAATACCGTTGCAGAGAGTAGAAGTTGGAGACTGGGGTGAAGAAGGACTGTTACGGAGAGCAGAGGTTGGAGACTGGTGTGCAGAAGGACTGTTATGGAGAGCAGAGTTTGGAGACTTGGTTGCAGAAGGATCTTACAGAAAGCAGAGTTTGGAGACTGAAGTGCAGAAGGACTGTAACAGAGAGCAGAGTTTGGAGACTGTGGTGCAGAAGGACTGATACAGAACGCAGAGGTTGGAGACTAGGGTGCAGAAGGACCATTACAGAGTGCAGAAATTGGAGACTGTGGTAAAGAAGGACTGTTACAGAGAGCAGAGATTAGAAATTGGGGAGCAGAAGGACTGTTTCAGAGAACAGAGTTTGGAGACAGGGTTGCAGGAGGACCGTTGAAGAAAGCAGAGGTTGGTGACTTCGTTGGAGAAAAAAAAGTTACAGAGAGCAGTGTTTGGAAACTGGGGTGCAGAAGGACCTTACAGAGAACAGAGTTTGGAGACTGGGGTGCAGAAGGAGTGTTAAGAGAGAAGACATTGGAGACTGGGGTGCATAAGATTCGTTGCAGAGAGCAGAGGTTTGAGACTGGGGTGCAGAAGGACGGTTGCAGAGAGCAGAGGTTGGAGACTGAGATGCAGAAAAACTGTTACAGAGAGCAGAGTTTGAAGAGTGAGGTGCAGAAGGATCCTTGAAGACAGCAGAAGTTGGAGACGGAGTTGCAGAAGAATCGTTGCAGAGAGCAGAGGTGGAGACTGGGCTCCGGAAGGATCGTTAAAGAGAGCAGAGGTGGGAGACTGGGGTGCAGAAGCACTGTTACAGAGAGAACAAGTCAAAGACTGGGTTCCAGAATGAATGTTGCAGAAAACAGAGGTTGGAGACTGGAGTGCAGAAGGACTGTTTCAGAGAGCAGAGGTTGGAAATTGTGGTGCAGAGGGAATGTTACAGAGAGCAGAGGTTATAGACTGCCGTATACAAAGACTGTTACAGAGTGCAGAGTTTGGAGAATATGGTGCAGAAGGACTGTTACAGAGAGCAGAGGTTGAAGACTGGGGTGCAGAAGGACTGTTACACAGAGCAGAGGTGAAGACTGGGGTGTAGAAGGACTGTTGTAGAGAGCAGAGATTGGAGACTTGGGTGCAGAAGAATTGTTACAGAGAGCAGAGGTTGGAGACTGGTGTTTATAAAGAACTGTAGCAGAGAGCAGGGGTTGGAGACTAAGGTGCAGAGGGACAGTTACACAGAGCACAGGTTGGAGATTGGGGTGCAGAAGGACTGATACATAAAGCAAAGTTTGGAGACTCGGATGTATAAGTACCCTTACAGAGAGCAGAGGTTGGAGACTGAGGTGCAGAAGAACCATTGCAGAGAGCAGAGGTGGAGACAGAGGTGCAGAAGGATTGTTAAAGAGAGCAGAGATTGGAGACTGGGGTGCAGAAGAACTGTTGAAGAGAGCAGAATTTGGAGACTGAGTTTCAGAAGGACTGTTAAAGAGAGCAGAGGTTGGAGACTGGGGTTCAGAAGGCTGATACAGAAAGCAGAGGTTGGAGACTGGGGTGCAGAAGGACCGTTGAAGAAAGCAGAGTTCGGAGACTGCTATAAAGGAGGACTGTTACAGAGAGCAGAGGTTGGAGACTGAGGTGCAGAAAGAATGTTACAGAGAGCAAAGTTTGGACACTGGGTTGCAGAATTACTGATACAGAAAGCAGATGTTGAGACTGGGGTTCAGAAGAACAATTACAGAGAGCGGAGGTTCGAGACTGTGGTACAGAAAAAGTGTTGCAGAGAGCAGAGGTTAGAGAATGGGGTGCAGAAGGACTGTTACATAGAGCAGATGTTAGTGAATGGGGTGTAAAAGTAAGGTTGCAGGGTTCAGAGGTTGAAGATTGAGGTGCAGAAGGACTGTTACAGAGAGTAGAGGTTGGAAACTGTGGTTCAGAAGGACTTATACAGAAAGCAGAGGTTTGAGACTGGGGTGCAGAAGGACCGTTACAGAGAGCAGAAGTTGGAGACTGCGGTACAGAAGGACTGTTACAGAGAGCAGAGGTTGGAGACTGGAGAGTAGAAGGACTGATGCAGAGAACAGCTGTTGGAGACTGGGTTTCAGCAGGACCGTTGAAGAAAGCAGAGGTTGTCGACTGGGTTGGAGAAGGAATGTTAAAGAGAGCAGAGTTTGGAAACTGGGGTGCAGAACGACCTTACAGAGAACAGAGGTTGGAGACTGCAGTGCAGAAAAAGTGTTAAGGAGAGGGGACGTTGGAGAACGGTGTGCAGAAGGACTGTTGCAGAGAGCAGATGTTGGAGACTGGGGTGCATAAGGATCGTTGCAGAGAGCAGAGGTTGGAGACAGGGGTGCAGAAAGACGGTGGCAGAGAGCAGAAGTTGGATTCTGTGGGGCATAAAAACAGTTAAAGAGAGCAGAGGTTGGAGACTGGGGTGCAGAAGAATCGTTGAAGAGAGCAGAGATTAGAGACTGAGTTGTAGAAGAATCGTTGAAGAGAGCAGAGGTGGAGACTGGGCTGCAGAAGGATCATTAAAGAGATAAGAGGTGGGAGACTGCGGTGCGGAAGGACTGTTACAGAGAGCAGAGTTTTGAGGCTGGGTTGCAGAAGAATCTTACAGAGAGCAATGGTTTTTGACTGTGGTGCAGGTCGAATGTTACAGAGAGCAGTGATTGGAGACTGGGGTGCAGAAGGATAGTGCAAAGAGCAGAGGTATCAGACTGAGGTGCAGAAGGACTGTAACAGAGAGCAGAGTTTGGAGACTGAAGTGCAGCAGAACTGTTACAGAACGCAGAGGTTGGAGACAGGGGTGCAGAAGGATTGTTACAGAGAGCAGAGTTTGGAGACTGGGGTGCAGAAGGAATGTTATACAGAGCAGAGGTTGAAGACTGGGGTGTAGAAGGACTGCTGCAGAGAGTAGAGTTTTGAGACTTGGGTGAAGAAGGACTGTTGCAGAGAGCAGAATTTGGAGACTGAGTTGCAGAAGGACTGTTGAGGAGAGGAGACGTTGGAGACTACAGTGCAGAAGGATATTGCAGAGAACAGAGGTTGGAGACTGAGGTGCAAAAAGACTGTTACAGAGAGCAGAGGTTGGAGACTGGCGTGCAGATGGCCTGTTACGGAGAGCAGAGTGTGGAGAAGGGTTCCAGAAGGACTGTTACACATCACAGAGTTTGGAGACTGGGTTTAAGGAGGATCTAACAGAGACCACATGTTGGGGATCCAGGTGCAGAAGTACTGTTACAGAGAGTAGTTGTTGGAGACTGAGGTTCAAAAAGATCGTAGCAGAGAACAGCGTTTAAAGACTGAGGTGCAGAAGGACTGTTGCAGAGACCACAGGTTGGAGACTGGGGTGCAGACAGATTGTTGCAGAGAGCAGAGGTTGTAGACTGAGGTGCAGAATTATTGTTACAGAGAGCAGAGTTTGGAGACTGGATTGCAGAAGTACTGTTACAGCGAGCAACATTTGGAGACTGGTGTGCAGAAGGATTTTGCAGAGAGCAGAGGTTGGAGACTGGGGGAAGAAGGACTGTTGTAGAGAGCAGATGTTGGAGACTGGGGTCCAGAAGAATCTTTGCAGAGAGTAGAGGTTGGAGACTGGGGTGCAGAAGGCCTCTTACAGAGAGCAGAGTTTGGAGACTGGTGTGCACAAGGCCTGTTACAGAGAGCCGAGTTTGGAGACTGGGGTGGAGAAGGGACTGTTACAGAGAGCAGAGTTTGCAGACTGGGTTTCAGAAGGGTCATACAGAGAGATGAGGTTGGAGATTGAGGTACAGAAGGACTGTTGCAGAGAGCAGACGTTGGAGAGTGGGGTGAAGAAGGATTGTAGGGGCGAGCAGAGTATAGAGACTGGGATGTAGATGGACTGTTGTAGAGAGCAGAGGTTAAAGTCTGGGGTGTAGAAGGACTGTTTCAGAGAGCAGATTTTGGAGACTTGTGTGCAGAAGGACTGTTTCATAGAGCAGAGCCTGGAGACTGAGGTACAGAAGAACTGTTACAGAGAGCAGAGTTTGGAGACTGGGCTGCAGATGGATTTTTGCAGAGAGCAGAGATTTCATACTGAGGTACAGAAGAACTTTTGCAGAGAGAAGATGTTGGAGACTGTGATCACAAGGACTGTTGCAGAGAGCAGAGTGTTGAGACTGGTGTGCAGAAGGATCTTTGCAGAGAGCAGAGGTTGGAGAATGAGGTGCAGAAGGATCGTTGCAGAAAACACAGGTTGGAGACTGGGGTGCAGAAGGAATGTTGTAGAGAGCAGTATTTGGAGACTTGGGTGCAGAAGGACTGTTGCAGAAAGCAGAGGTTGGAGACTGAGGTGCAGAAAGACTGTTATATTGAGCAGAGGTTGGAGACTGAGGTTCAGAAGGACTGTTACAGAGAAAAAGTTTGGAGACTGGGTTGCAGGACTGATACAGAAAGCAGAGGTTAGAGACTGGGGTGCAGAAGGACTGTTACAGAGAGCAGAGATTCGAGACTGGGGTACAAAAGGACTTTTACAGAGAGCAGAG
Source organism: Ictidomys tridecemlineatus (assembly GCF_052094955.1). Classification (NCBI taxonomy): domain Eukaryota; kingdom Metazoa; phylum Chordata; class Mammalia; order Rodentia; family Sciuridae; genus Ictidomys; species Ictidomys tridecemlineatus. The sequence continues at coordinate 86,091 of NW_027523807.1, read as the reverse complement.
ACTGGAGATTGGGGAGCGGAAGGACTGTTGCAATAACAGATGTTTAAGACAGGATTGCAGAAGGACAATTGCAGAGAGCAGAGGTTTGAGACTGAGGTGCAGAAGGATTGTAACAGAGAGTTGAGTTTGGAGACTGCTGTGCAGAAGAACTGTTTAAGAGAGCAGAGGTTGGAGACTGGGGTATAGAAGGACTGTTGCAGAAAACAGAGTTTGGAGACTGGGATGCAGAAGGACCATTGCAGAGAGCAGAGTTTGGAGATAGGTTCCAGAAAAACTGTTACAGCGAGCAGGGGTTGGAGACTGGTGTGCAGAAGGATATTTCAGAGAGCAGAGGTAGGAGACTAGGGTGCAAAAGGACTGTTTCAGAGTGAAGAGGTAGGAGACTGGGGTGCCAAAGGATCGTTGCAGAGAGTAGAGGTTGGAGACTTTGGTGCAGAAGGCCTCTTACAGAGAGCAGAGTTTGGAGGCTGGGACGCAGAAGGCTTGTTACAGAGAGCAAAGGTTGGAGACTGGGGTGCAGAAGGACTGTTACAAAGACCAGAGTTTCCAGACTGGGTTTCAGAAGGTTCTTACAGAGAGCAGAGGTAGGAGACAGAGGTACAGAAAAACTGTTACAGAAACAGAGGTTGGAGACTGGGGTGCAGAAGGACTGTTACAAAGACCAGAGTTTCCAGACTAAGTTTCAGAAGGGACTTACAGAGAGCAGAGTTAGGAGACAGAGGTACAGAAAAACTGTTACAGAAAGCAGAGGTTGGAGACTGGTGTTGAAGGACTGTTTAAGAGAGCAGATGTTAGAGACTTGTGCACAGAAGGATTGTTGCATAGAGCAGAGATTGGAGATTGAGATACAGAAGAACTGTTTAAGAGAGCATAGGTTGGAGACTGGGTTGCACAAGAACTGTTGCAGCGAGCAGAGGTTGGAGACTGGGGTGCAGAAGGATCGTTGCAGAGAGCAGAGGTTAGAGACTGGGGTGCAGATGGACTGATACAGAGAGCAGAGTTTGGAGACTGGGGTGCAGAAGGCCTGTTAGAGAGCAGAGTTGGAAACTGAGGTGCAGAAGGACCCTTGCAAAAGCAGAGGTTTGAAACTGAGGTGCAGAGAGATAGTTACAGAGAGAAGAGGTTGGAGATTGGGGTGCAGAAAACCTTTTGGTGAGAGCAGAGGTTTTAGACTGGGGTGTAGAAGGACTGTTGCAGAGAGTAGAGGTTGGAGATTGGGTTCTAGAAAGACTGTTACAGAGAGCAGATTTTGGAGACTGGGGTAGAGAAGGACTGTTGCAGAGAGCAGATGCTGGAGACTGTGGTGGAAAAGGAAAGTTGCAGAGAGCAGAGGATGGAGAATGGGGTGCAGAGGTATCTTTGGGGTGAGCAGAGTATTGAGAATGTGGTGTAGTAGGACTGTTACAGAGAGCAGACGTTGTAGATAAGGGTTTAGAAGAACTTTTACTGAGAGCACAGGTTGGAGACTGGGATGCAGAAGGACATTTACAGAGAGCACAGGTTGGAGACTGGGGTGAAGAAGGACTTTTACAGAGAGCACAGGTTAAAGACTGAGGTGCAGAAAAAACTTTTGCAGAGAGTAAAGTTAGGAGACTGGGGTGCAGATGGAGTGTTGCAGAGAGCAGATGTTGGAGACTGAGGTGCAGAAGGACCATTACAGAGAGCAGAGGTTGGAGAGTGGCGTGCAGGAGAACTGATACATAAAGCAGAATTTCGAGACTGGGGTGCAGAAGGCCCATTACAGAGAGCAGAGGGTGGAGACTGGGGTGGGGATTGACTATTACAGAGAGCAGAGTTTGGAGACTGAGGATGCAGAAGGAGAGTTACAGAGATCAGAGTTTGGAGACTGGTTTGCAGAAGGACTGTTATAGAGAGCAGAGGTTGGAGACTGGGGTTCAGATGGATCTTACAGAGAGCAGAGTTTATAGACTGGAGTGCAAAAGGACTGTTGCAGAGAGCAGATGTTTGAGCCTGCTATAAAAAAGAATCCTTGCAGAGAGAAGAGGTTGAAGACTGGAGTGCATAAGGATCTTACAGAGAGCAGAGTTTGGTGAGTAGGGTGCAGGACTATTACAGAGAGCAGAGTTTTTAGTCTGGGTTGTAGAAGGGTCTTACAGTGAGCAGAGGTAGTAGACTGAGGTTCAGAAGGATCGTTGCAGAGAGAAGAGTTTTTAGATTGAGTTTCGGAAGGACTGTTTAAGAGAGCAGATGTTGGAGACTGGTGTGCAGAATTACTGTTTCAGAGAGCAGAGGTTGGAGACTGGGGTGAAGAAAAATCCGTGCGGAGAGCAGAGGTTGGAGACTGGTGTGCAGAAGGACTGTTACAGAAAGCAGAGTTTGGAGACTGGGTTGGAGAAGGATCCTACAGAGTGCAGAGGTTAAAGAATCAGGTGCAGAAACACTGTTACAGAGAATACATGTTGGAGACTGAGGTGCAGAAGTAAAGTTGCAGAGTACAGAGTTTGGAGACTGAGGTGCAGAAGGATTGTTACAGAGAGCAGTGGTTGGAGACTGGGGTGCAGAAGGACTGTTGCAGATAGCGGACTTTGGAGACTGGGGTGCAGAAGGACTGTAATAGAGAGCAGAGGTTGGAGACTGGGGTGCAGAAGGACTGATACAGAAAGCAGAGATTGGAGTCTGGGGTGCAGAAAGACCATTACAGAGAGGAGAGTATGGATTCTGCAGTACAGGAGGACTGTTACAGAGAGCAGAGTTTGGAGACTGGGGTGGAGAAGGACTGTAAAAGAGAGCTGATATTGGTAACTAGGGTGTCAAAGGACTGTTTCAGAGAGCAGAGTTTGGAGACTGGGGTGCAGAAGAACTGTTGCGGAGAGCAGAGGTTGGAGACTTGGGTGCAGAAGGACTGTTACAGAGAGCAGAGGTTGGAGAGAGCGGTGCAGAAGAATCTTACAGAAAGCTGAATTTGGAGACTGAGGTGCAGAAGGACTGCTGTAGAGATCACAGGTTGGAGACTGGGGTGCAGTGGGATCATTGCAGAGAGTAGATGTTAAAGACTCGGGTGCAGACGGATCATTTCAGAGAGCAAAGGATGGAGACTTGCGGTCAGAAGGCCTGTTACAGAGAGGAGAGGTTGGAGACTGGGATGCAGAAAGACTGCTAAAGAGAGCAGATTTTGAAGAATGGGTTGCTGAAGGATCTTACAGATAGCAGAGTTTGGAGACTAAGGTGCTGTTGGATTGTTACAGAGAGCAGTGGTTGGAGACTGGGGTGCAGAAGGATCCTGGAGAGCAGAGGTTTCAGACTGAGGTGCAGAAGGACTGTTACAGAAAGCAGAGGTTGTAAATTTGGGTGCAGAAAGACCATTACAGAGAGCAGAGGTTGGAGACTATGGTATATAAGGACTGTTACAGAGAGCAGAGGTGGGATACTTGGGTTCAGAAGGACTGTTACCGAAAGCACAGGTTGGAGACTGAGGTGAAGTAGGATAGACACAGAGAGCAGTGGTTGAAGACTGGGGTTCAGAAGGACTGATACAGAAAGCAGAGGTTGGAGACTGGGGTGCAGAAGGACCGTTACAGAGAGCAGAGTTTTGTGAATGCGGTACAGAAGGACTGTTACAGAGAGCAGATATTGGTAACTGGGGAGCAGAAGGACTGTTGCAGAGGACAAATTTTGGAGACTGGGTTGCCGCAGAACCTTGCAGAAAGCCGAGGTTGGCGACTAGGTTAGAGAAAGAATGTTAGAAGAGCAGAGTTTGGAAACTAAAGTGCAGAAAGATCTTACAGAGAGCAGAGGTTGGAGACTGTGGTGCAGAAGGACTGTTGCAGAGAGCAGACGTTGGAGACTGGGGTCCAGAAAGATCGTTGCAGAGAGCAGAGTTTGCAGACTAGAATGCAGAAGGCTGTTGCAGAGAGCAAAGGTTAGCGACTGAGGTGCCGAAAGGACTGTTACAGAGAGAAGATGTTGGAGACTGGGGTTCAGATAGATCTTACAGAGAGGAGATGTCGGAGACTGAGGTGCAGAAGGATTTTAACAGACAGCAGAGTTAGGAGACTGAGGTGCAGGAGGTTCGTTTCAGATAGCAGAGTTTTCAGACTGTGGTGCAGAAGAACTGTTGCAGAGACCAGTTGTTGGAGACTGAAGTGTAGAAGGACTGTTGCAGAGAGCAGAGTTGGGAGACTGGGTTGGCAAAGGATCCCACAGAGAGAAGAGGTTGGAGACTGAAGTGCAGAAGGACTGTTGAAGAGAGCAGAGGTTGCAGACTGGGGTGCAGAAGGACTGTTGCAGAGAGCAGAGGTTGGAGACTGAAGTGCAGAAGGACTGTTGATGAGAGCAGAGGTTGCAGACTGGGGTACAGAAGGACTGTTGCAGAGAGCAGAGGTTGGATACTAAGGTGCAGAAGGACACTTAGAGCAGAAGGTAGAGACTGGGGTGCACAAGGACTGATACAGAAAGCAGAGACTCTCGTATCGTGTGCAGAAAGAACGTTACAGAGACTAGAGGTTGGAGAATGCAGTACAGAAGAACTCTTACAGAGAGCCGAATTTAGAGACTGGAGTGCAGAAGGACTATTGCAGAGAGCAGAGGTCGGAGACTGAGGTGCAGAAGTCCTCTTACATAGAACAGAGGTTGGAGATTTGGGTGCAGAAGGATCGATGCAAATAGCATATTTTGGAGACAGGGATGCAGAAGAATCTTACAGGGAGCAGAAGTTGGAGACTGAGGTGCAGAAGGACTGTTGCCGAGATCAGAGGTTGGAGGACTGGGGTGCAGTAGGATTATTGCAGAGAGCAGAAGTTGGAGATTGGGATGCAGAAGGATTCTTGCAGAGAGCAGAGTTTTGGAGACTGGGGTGCATAATGCCTGCTACAGAGAGGAGAGGTTGGAGACTGGGGTGCAGAAGGACTGTTATAGAGAGCAGAGTTTGGAGACTGGGTTGCTGAAGGATCTTACAGAGAGCAGAGGTTAGAGACTCATGTGCAGGTGTACTGTTACAGAGAGCTGTGGTTGGAGACTAGGGTGCAGGAGGATCACTCAGAGAGCAGAGGTTTCAGTCTGAGGTGTAGAAGGAATGTTTCAGGAAGCAGAGGTTGAAAATTGGCTTGCAGAAGGACCGTTAAAGAAAGCAGAGTTTGGAGACTGCGGGTTAGGACTGTTACCGAGAGCAGAGGTTGGAGATTGGAATGCAGAAGGACTCTTACAGAGAGCACAAGTTGGAGACTGAGGTGCAGAAGGATGGTTACCGAGAACAGAGGTTGGAAACTGGGGTTCAGACAGGCTGATAGAGAAAGCAGAGTTTGGAGACAGGGGTGTAAAAGAACCGAAACAGAGAGCAGAGTTTGGACACTGCGGTACACAAGGACTGTTACAGAGAGAAGATCTCGGAGACTGGGGAGCAGAAAGACTGTTTCAGAGAGAATAGGTTGGAAAATGAGGTGCAAAAGGACTGTTCCAGAGAGCAGAGTTTGGAGACTGGGGTGCAGAAGGACTGCTACAGAGAGCAGAGTTTGAAGACTGGGGTGAAGAAGGACTGTTAAGAGAGCAGAGTTTGGAGACTGGGGTTCAGATGGATCTTACAGAGAGCAGAGTTTGGAGACTGGGGTGCAAAAGGACTGTTGCAGAGAGCATATGTTGGAGACTGGGGTGGAGACGAATTGTTGCATAGAGAAGAGGTTGGAGACTGGGGTGCAAAAGGCCTGTTACACCGAGCAAAGTTTGGAGACTGGGTTGCAGAAGTCCTGTTACAGAGTGCAGAAGTTGGAGACTGTTGTGCAGAAGGACTGTTACAGAGTGCAGAGTTTAAAGACTGGGTTGCAGAAGGATCAAACAGAGGGCAGAGTTGGGAGACTGAGGTGCAGAAGGACTGTTACAAAGATGAGAGGTTGGAGACTGGGGTTTAGTTAGATCATTGCAGAGAGCAGAGGTTGGAGACAGGCGTGCAGAATGATCGTTGCATAGAGCAGAGTTTGGAGACTGGCGTGCAGAAGGCCTGTTACAGAGAATAGAGGTTGGAGACTGGGGTGCAGAAGGACTGTTATAGAGAGCAGTGTTTGGAGTCTGGGTTGATGAAGGATGTTACAGAGAGCAGTGGTTGGAGACTGGGGTGCAGAAGAATCATGGTGAGCAGAGGTATCAGCCTGAGATACAGGTGGACTTTTACAGAGAGCAGTGGTTGGAGACTGGGGTGTAGAAGGACGGTTACAGAGAGCAGAGTTTGGAGACTCAGGTGTAGAAAAACTGTTACAGGAAGCAGAGTTTGGAAATTAAGGTGCAGAAGGACCGTTACAAAGAGAAGAGTTTGGAGACTGCGGTATAGGACTCTTACCTAGAGAAGAGGTTTTAGACTGGGGTGCAGAAGGACTCTTAAATAGAGCATAGGTTGGAGACTGAAGTGCAGAAGGATAGATACAGAGAACAGATTTTGGAGACTGGGGTGGAAAAGGAATTTTATAGAGAGCTGAGTTTGAAAACTGGAGTGCAGGAGGAACTTACAGATTGCAGAGGTTGGATACTGTGGTGCAGAAGGACTGTTGCTTAGAGCAGAGGTTGGAGACTGTGGTCCAGAAGGATCGTTGCAGAGAGTGGAGTTTGGAGACTGGGGGGAGAATAATCGTTGCAGAGAGAAGAGGTTGGAGAATGGGGTGCAGAAGGCCTGTTTCAGAGAGCAGAGATTGGAGACTGGCTTGCAGAAGTCCTTTTACCGAGAGCAGAGTTTGGAGACGGTTGTGCAGAAGGACTGTTACAGAGTGCAGAGTTTAAAGAATGGGTTGTAGAAGGATCTTACCGAGAGCAGAGTTATGAGAATGAGGTGCAAAGGACTTTTACAGAGTGCAGAAGTAGGAGACTGGGGTGCAGAAGGATCTTTGCAGAGAGCATAGTTTTAAGACTTAGGGGCAGAAGGACTTTTGTAGAGAGTAGATGTTGGAGACTGGGGTGCAGAAGGACTGTTGAAGACAGCATAGGTTGGAGACTTTGGTGAAGAAGGATTGTAGCAGAGAGCAGAGGTTAGAGACAGGTGTGCAGAAGCACTGTTACAGAGAGCAGAGTTTGGCGACAGGGTTGCAGAAGAATCTTAGAGAGAGCAGAGGTTGCAGACTGAGGTGCAGAAGGACTGTTACAGAGAGTAGAGTTTGGAGACTGATTTGCAGAAGGACACTTTCAGAGAACAGAGTTTGGAGACTGAGGTGCAGAATGATTGTTACAGAGATCAGAGGTTGGAGACTCTGGTGCAGAAGGACTCTGCAGAGAGCAAACGTTGGAGACTGGGGTCCAGAAAAATCATTGCAGGAAGCAGAGTTTGGAAACTAGAGTGAACAGTACTGTTGCAGAAAGCAGATGTTGGAAACTGGAGTGCAGAAGGACTGTTGCAGAGAGCAGAGTTTGGAGAATGTGGTACAGAAGGACTGTTTAAGAGAGCAGAGGTTGGAGACTGAGGTTCAGAAGGACTGTTACAGAGAGTAGAGGTTGAAGACTGGGGTGCAGAAAGGACTGTTATAGAGATCAGAGGTTGGAGAGTGGGGTTCAGATGGATCTTACAGAGCCAGAGGTTGGAGAGTGTGGTGCAAAATGACTGTTGCAGAGAGCAGAGGTTGGATACTGGTATGGAGAAGAATCGTTGCAGAGAGAAGATTTTGGAGACTCGGGTGCAGAATGCCTGTTACAGAGAGCATATTTTTGAGACTGGTTGCAGAAGTCCCATTACAGAGAGCAGAGGTTGGAGACTGTTGTGCAGAAGGACGATTACATATTGCAGAGTTTAAAGACTGGTTTGTAGAAGTATTTTACAGAGAGCAGAGTCGGGAGAATGAGGTGAAAAAGGACTGTTACAGGCAGCAGAGGTAGGAGACTGGGGTGCAGAAAGTTCATTGAAGACAGCAGTCTTTTCAGACTGAGGTGTGGAAGGACTGTTGCAGAGAGCAGTTGTTGGAGACTGGGGTGCAGAAGGACTGTTGCAGAGAGCAGAGGTTGGAGACTGGGGTTAAGAGGGATGGTTGCAGAGAGCAGAGCTTGGAGACTGGTGTGAAGAAGGACTGTTACAGAGAGCAGATTTTGGAGACTGGGGTGCAGAAGGACTGTTGCAGAGAGCAGAGGTTGGAGACTGAGTTATGGAAGTCCTGTTACAGAGAACAGAGGTTTGAGCTTGGATGCAGAAGGACACTTGCAGAGAACAGAGGTTGGATAATGGGGTGAAAATGGATGTTACAGAGAGCAGAATTGGAGACTAAGGTGCAGAATGACTGTTTCGGAGATCAGAGGTAGAAGACTGGGGTGCAGTAGGATCATTGCAGAGAGCAGAGGTTGCAGACTGGGATGCAGAAGGATCGTTGCACAGTGTAGATTTTGGAGACTGGGGTGCAGAAGGCCTGCTACAGAGAGAAGAGTTTGGAGACTTGCGTGCAGAAGGCCTGTTATAGAGAGGAGAATTTGGAGACTGGGGTGCCGAAGGCCTCTTATAGAGAGCAGAGTTTGGAGACTGGGTTGCTGAAGAATCTTACAGAGAGCAGATTTTGGAGACTACGTGCAGGTGGACTGTTACGGAGAGCAGTGTTTGGAGACTGGGTTACAGAAGGATCTTGCAGAGATCAGAGGTGTCACACTGAGGTGGAGAAGGACTGTTACAGAGAGCAGAGGTTGGAGACTGACGTGTAGAAGGACTGTTACAGAGAGCAGAGTTTGGAGACTGAGGTACAGAAGGACTGTTATAGAAAGAAGTGTTTGGAAATTGGGGTGCAGAATTACCGTAAGAGAGATGAGTTTGGAGACTGCGGTATAGAAAAACTGTAACAGAGAGCAGAGTTTGGACACTGAGATGCGGAATAATAGATACAGAAAGCAGAGGTTTGAGACTGGGTTTTAGAAGGATCTGCAGAGAGCAGAGGTTGGAGAGTGAAGTGCAGAAGGACTGTTACAGAGAGTAGACGTTGGAGACTGAGGTGCAGAAGGTTCGTTGCAGAGAATAGATTTTGGAGACTGATGTGCAGAAGGATTGTTACAGAGAGCAGAGTTTGGAGACTGGGATGCAGAAGGACTGTTGCAGAGAGAAGAGTTTGGAGACTGGGGTGCAGAAGGACTGTTGCAGAGAGCAGAGGATGGAGACTGGGCTTCAGAAGGAATGTTGCAGAGAGCAGAGGTTGGAGACTGAGGTGCAGAAGGACTCTTAGAGAGAGAGGAAGTTTGAGACTGGGGTGCAGAAGGACTGTTGCAGAGAGCTGAGGTTGGAGACTGAGGTGCAAAATCTTGTTACATAGAGCAGAGGTTGGACAATGGGGTGCAGAAGGATCGTTGAAATAAGCCGAGCTTGGATACAGGGGTGCAGAAGGATCTTACAGAGAGCAGAAGTTGGAGACTGAGTTGCAGAAGGAGTGTTTCAGAGATCAGAGGTTGGAGACTGGGGTGCAATAGGATCATTGCAGAGAGCAGAATTTGGAGACTGGGATGCAGAAGTATCATTGCAGAGAGCAGATGTTGGAGACTGGAGTGCAAAAGGCCTGCTACAGAGAGCAGAGTTTTGAGACTGGCGTTCAGAAGGCCTTTTACAGAGAGGAGAGGTTGGAGACTTTGGTGCAGAAGGACTGTTGCAGAGAGCAGAGTTTGGAGACTGAGGTGCAGAAGGACTGTTAAAGAGAGCAGAGGTTGGAGACTGAGGTGCAGAAGGATTAATACAGAGAGGAGAGTTTGGAGACCTGGGTGTAGAAGGACTGTTAGAGGAAGCAGAGTTTGGATATTGGGGTGCAGAAGGACCGTTACAGAGAGCAGAGGTTGGATACTGGGGTGAAGAAGGACCATTACAGAGAGCAAAAAATGGAGACTGATGTGCACAAGGACTTTTACAGAGAGCAGAGGTAGGAGACTGAGGTTCAGAAGGATCATTGCAGAGAGAAGAGTTTGGAGACTGGGGTGTAGAAGGACTGTTACAGAAAGAAGAGGTTGGCAATTAGGCAGCAGATGGAACGTTACAAAGAGAAGAGGTTGGAGACTGGGATACAAAAGGACTTTTACAGAGAGCAGAGTTTAGAGACTGGGTAGAAGAAGGATCGTTGCAAAGAGCAGATGTTGAAATCTGGGGTGCAGAAGGACTGTTATACAGAGCACAGTTTGAAGACTGTGGTCCAGAAGAAATATTGCAGAGATCAGCGTTTGGAGACCTATGTGCAGAAGGACTGATAAAGAGAGAAGAGGTTGGAGACTGGTGCAGAAGGATCTTACAGAGAGTAGAGGTTGAAGACTGGGATGCAGAAGGACTGTTGCAGAGATTAGAGGTTGGAGACTGGGGTGCAGAAGAACGTTTACAGATAGCACGGTTTCTAGACTGGGTTGCAGAAGGATCTTACAGAGAGCATTTTGGAGAGAGAAGTGCAGAAGAAGTGTTACAAGAGAAGAGGTTTAAGACTGGGGTGCAGAAGTATTGTTGCAGAGAGCAGTGTTTTCAGACTGAGGTGCAGAAGGACTATTGCAGAGAGCAGATGTTGGATCCTGGGGTGCAGAAGGATCGTTGCAGAGAGCAGAGGTTGGAACCTTGGATGCAGAAGGCCTATTAAAGAGAGCAGAGTTTTAAGACTGGGGTGCAGAAGGCCTGTTACAGAGAGCAGAGTTTGAATATTGTGGTGCAGAAGGACTGTTCAAGAGAGCAGAGTTTGGAGAATCAGATGCAGAAGGGTCTTACAGAGAGCAGAGTTTGGAGACTGAGGTGCAGAAAGACTTTAACAGAGAGTCGAGTGTGGAAACTGAGGAGCAGAAGGAACGTTGTAGAGAGCAGAGGTTGGAGATTGATGTCCAGACGGATTGTTACAGAGATCAGATGGTGGAGACTGGAGTGCATAAGGAGTGTTACAGAGAGCAGAATTTGGAGATTGGGGTGTAGAAGAACTGTTACCGATAGCAGAGGGTGGAGACTGGGGTGCAGAGGACTGTTGCAGTGTGCAGAGTTTGGAGACTGAGGTGCAGAAGAACTGTTACAGAGTGCAGAGTTTGGAGACTGGGGTGCAGAAATACTAATACAGAAAGTAGAGGTTGGAGCCTGGGGTGTAGAAGGACCGTTACAGAGAGCAGAGTTTGGAGACTGCTGTACAGAAGGACTGTTATAGGGAGCAGATGTTGGTTCTAAGGATCATTGCAAAGAGCAGATGTTTTAGACTGGTGTGCAGAAGTATCTTACAGAGAGCATAGGTGGGAGACAGAGCTGCATAAGGACTGTTAGAGAGACCAGTGCTTGAAGACTGGGGTGCAGAAGGATCATTGCAGTGCGGAGAGGTTGGAGACTGAGGTGCTGAATGATCGATGAGGAGAGCAGAGGTTGGAGACTGTGGTGGAGAAGGATACTTACAGAGAGCAGATTTTGGAGACTGGGGTGCAGAAGGACAGTTACAGAGAGCACAGGTTGGAAACTGGGGTGCAGAAGAAATGTTGCAGAGAGTAGTGGTTGGAGACTAAGTTGCAGAAGGACTGTTACAGAATGCAGAGGTTGTAGACTGAGGTGCAGAAGGACTGTTACACAGAGCAGAGGTTGAAGACTGGGGTACAGAAGATCAGATACAGATAGCAGACTTTGGAGACAGTGGTGCAGAAGGACTGTTGCAGAGAACAGAATTTGGAGACTAGGGTGCAGAATTACCGATGCAGAGAGCTGAAGTTGGAGATTTAGGTGCCTAAGATTGTTACAGAGAGCAGAGGTTGGATACTGGGGTACATATGGACTGTTTCAGAGAGCAGAGGTTGGAGACTGAGGTGAAGAAGAATCTTACAGAGAGCAGAGGTTGGAGACTAGGGTTCAGAATAACTGTTACATATAGTAGAGGTTGAAAACTGAGGTGCAGAAAGATCGTATCAGAGAGAAGAGTTTGGAGACTGGGGTGCAGAAGACCCATTGCAGAGAGCAGAGGTTGGAGACTTGAGTGCAGAAGGCCTGTTACAGAGAGCAGAATTTGGAGACTGGGGTGCAGAAGGACTGTTACAGAGAGCAGAGGTTGGAGACTGGGGTGCAGAATGACTGATACATAATGCAGAGTTTGGAGACTCGGGTGCGTAAGGAGCGTTACGGAGAGTAGAGGTTGCAGACTGCAGTACAGAAGGACTTTTACAGAGAGCAGAGGTTGAAGACAGGTGTGCAAAATTACCTGAAAGAGAGCATAGTTTGGAGACTGCGGTGCGGAAGGACTGTTGCAGAGAAGATTATGGAGACAAGGGTGTAGAAGGACTGTTACTGAGAGCAGAGGTTGTATACTGGGCTGCAGAAGCATCATACAGAGAGCAGAGATTGGAGACTGGGGTTCAGAAGGACTGATACAGAGGGCAGAGTTGGGAGACTGGTGTGCAGAAGAATCTTACAGCGAGCGAAGTATGGAGATTGAGGTGCAGAAAGAGTGTTGCAGAGAGCAGAGGTTGGAGACTGGGGTGCAGAAGGACTGTTAAAAAGAGCAGAGTTTGGAGACTTGGGTTCAGAAGGCCTGTTACAGAGAGAAGAGGTTCGAGATTGGAGTGCAGAAGGCCTCTGACAGAGAGCAGAGATTGGAGACTGAGGTGCAGAAGGACTGTTGCAAAGAACAGAAGTTGGAGACTGGGGTGCATAAGGACAGTTGCTGAGAGAAGAGGTCAGAGACTGATGTGCAGAAGGACTTTTACAGAGAGCACAAGTAGGAGACTGGGGTGCATAATGAATGTTGCAGAGAGCAGAGGTTGGAGACTGGGATGCATCAGGACTGTTACAGAAAGCAGAGGTTAGAGACTGAGGTGCAGAATGATTGATACAGAGAGCAGAGGTTGGAGAGTGGGTTCAGAAGGACTTAGAGAGAAAGCAGATGTTGGAGACTTGGGTGCAGAAGGAATGATAAAGAGAGCAGAGGTTGGAGACTCCGTTACACAAGGACTGCTACAGAGTGCAGAGGTTGGAGACTGGGGTGAAGAAGGACTGTTGCAGAGAACAGAGGTTGGAGACTGGGGTGCAGAAGCACCTTTGCAGAGAGCAGAGGTTGGAGACTTAAGTGCAGAATTATTGTTACATAGAGCAGAGTTTGGAGACTGGGTTGCAGAAAGACTGTTTCAGTGAGCAGAGTTTGCCAGACTGGGTTTCAGAAGGGTGTTACAGAAAGAAGTATTGTTGCAGAGAGCAGAGTTTTCAGACTGAGGTACAAAAGAACTGTTGCAGAGAGCAGATGTTGGAGACTGGGTGAACAAGGACTTTTGCAGCGAGCACACGTTGGAGACAGGGTGCAGAAGGATCACTGCAGAGAGCAGAGATTGGAGACTTGGGTGTAGAAGGACTGATAAAGAGAGCAGAGTTTGGAGACTGGGGTGCAAAAGGCCTGTTACAAAGAGCAGTGTTTGGAGACTGGGGTGCAGAATGACTGTTACAGAGAGCATAGTTTGGAGACTGTGTTGCAGAAGGATCTTACAGAGATCAGAGTTTGGAGACTGGGGTGCAGAAGCACTGTTGCAGAGAGCAGATGTTGGAGACTGGGGTGCAGAGTTATTATTGAAGAGAGAAGCGGTTGGAGACTGGGTTACAGAAGGAATGTTGCAGAGAGCAGAATTTGGAGACTTAAGTGCAGAAGGACTTTTACAGAGAGCAGAGGTTGGAGACTGGGATGCAGAAGGACTGTTGCAGAGAACAGAGGTTGAAGACTGGGGTGCAGAAGTATCGTGGAAGAGAGTAGAATTTTCAGATGAGGTGAAGAAGGACTAATGCAGAGAGCAGATGTTGGAGACTGAGGTCTTCAACATAAAGCCTGTTACAGAGAGCAGAGTTTGGAGAAGGGGTGCAGAAGGACTGTTACAGAGAGCAGATTTTTGAGATTGGTTTGTAAAAGTATCTTTTAGAGAGTATAGGTTGGAGACTGAGATGCATAAGGACTGTTACAGAGAGAAGAGGTTGGATACTGAGGTGCAGAAGGTCAATTGCAGAGAGCAGAGGTTGGATACTGGGGTGCTTCAGGATCTTACAGAGAGCAGTTGTTGGAGACTTGGGTGCAGAAGTACTATTGCAGAGAGCAGTCCTTGGAGACTGGGGTGAAGAATGCCTGTTACAGAAAGAAAGGTTTGGAGAAAGGGTACAGAAGGACTGTTACAGAGGGAAGAGTTTGCAGACTGGGTTGCAGAAAGATCTTACACAGAGCAGATGTTGGAGACTGAGGTGCAGAAGTATTGTTACAGAGAGCAGATTTTGGAGACTGGAATGGAGAAGGACTGTTGCAGAAAACAGAGGTTGGAGACTGTGGTATAGAAGGACTGTTGGAGGGAGCAGAGTTTGGAGACATGGGTGCAGAAGAAATGTTGCAGAGAGCAGAGTTAGCAGACTGAGATGCAGTAGGACTGTTACAGAGATCACTGGTTGGAGACTGGGGTGCAGAATGACTGATAGAGAAAGAAGAGGTTGGAGACTGTGGTGAAGAAGGAAAATTACAGAGAGCAGACTTTAAAGACTGCAGTACAGGAGGCCTGTTACAGAGAGTAGAAGTTGGAGACTGGGGTTGAGAAGGACTATTTCAGAGTGCAGATATTGGAGATTGGGTTGCAAAAGAACTGTTGCAGAGATAAGTGGTTGTGGACTGGGTTGCAGAAAAACTGTCACAGAGAGCAGAGTTTGGAGACTGAGGTGCAGAGGGAATGCTACAGAGAGCAGAGTTTGGAGACTGGGGTGCAGAAGTACTGATACAGAGAGCAAAGGTTGGAGACTGTGGTGGAGAAAGACCTTTAGAGAGAGCAGAGTTTGGAGACTGCACTACAGAAGGACTGTTACAGTGAGCATACATTGGAGACAAGGGTACAGAAGGACTATTCCAGAGAGCATATGTTGGAAACTGTGGTTCAGAAGGACTGTTGCAGAGAACAGAGGTTAGAGAATCGGGTGTAGAAAGACTGTTGCAGAGAGCACATGTTGGAGACTGAGGTGCAAAAGGATTTTACAGAGAGCAGAGTTTGGTGACTAGGGTGCAGAAGGATTTTACAGAGAGCAGAGGTTGGAGACAGGGGTGCAGAAGTACTGTTGCCGAGAGCTGAGGTTGGAGACTGAGGTGCAGAAGGACTGTTAAAGAGAAGATGTTGGAGATGGGGAGAAGAAGGACTGTTAAAGAGAACACCGGTTGGAGACTCAGGTGCAGCAGTACCATTGCAGAAAGCAGAGTTTGGAGACTGGGGTAGAGAAGAAATGTTACTGGGAGAAGAGTTTTGAAACTGTGGTGCAGAAGAATATTACACAGAGCAGAGCTTGGAGACAGGGGTGCAGAAGGACTGTTGCATAGAGCAGATGTTGGAGACTGGGGTGCAGAAGGATCGTTGTAGAGAGCAAAATTTTGACACTGGAGTGCAGAAGGATTGTTATAGAGAACAGAGGTTGGAGACTTGGGTGCAGAAGGCCTATTACAGAGAGCAGAGTTTAGAGAAGGGGTTCAGAAGTAAATTTACAGAGAGTAGTTTTTAAAGACTGAGGTGCAGAAGGACCGTTGCAGAGAGCAGAGGTTGAAGACTGAGGTGAAGAAGGATTGTTACAGAAAGCATAAGTTGGAGACTGGGTTGCAGACGGACTGTAACAGAAAGCAGAGTTTGGAGACTGGGATGCACAAGGACCGTTACATAGAGCAGATTTTGGAGACTGCTATACAGGAGAACTGTTACAAAGAGCAGAGTTTGGAGACTGGAGTGGAGAAGGACTTTTGTAGAGAGTAGAGGATGGAGTCTGGGGTGCAGAATGATCGTTGTAGAGAGCAGAGTACTGAGACTGGCGTGCAAAAGGACTGTTACACAGAACAGAGTTTGGAGAAGGGGTGCAGAAGGACTGTTACAGAGGGCAGAGTTTGGAGACTGGGTTCAGAAAAATCTTACAAAACGCAAATTTTGGAGACCAAGGTGCAGAAAGACTTTTTCAGAGAGTAGAGGTTGGAGACTTAAGAGAAGAAGGACTGTTGTAGAGAGCAGAGGTTGCAGACTGAGGTCCAGAAGGATTGTTACCTAGATCAGTGGGTGGAGACTGGGGTGCAGAAGGAAAGTTACAGAGAGCACAGATAGAGACTGGGGTGCAGAAGAAATGTTGCAGAGAGCAGAAGTTGGAGACTGGGGTGCAGAAGGACTGTTACTGAAAGCAGATGTTGAAGACTGGGGTGCAGAGGAACTGATAAAGAAAGCTTACATTGGAGACTGGGCTTCAGAAAGACTATTACAGAGAGCAGAGTTTTGAGACTGTGGTAAAGAAGGACTCTTAGAGAGAGCAGAGTTTAGAGACTGAGGTTCAGAAGGAGTGTTGCAGGGAGTAGAGGGTTGAGACTTTGGTGCAGGAGGACTGTGGCAGAGAGCAGAGTTTGGAGACTGAGGTGAAGAAGGACTGTTACCGAGAGCAGAGGTTGGAGACTGGGGTGCAGAAGGACCGTTAAAGAGAACAGATTTTTGAGACTGCATTAAACGAAGACTGTTACAGAGAACAGAGTTTGGAGAAGGGGTGCAGAAGATCTGTTACAGAAGGCAGAGTTTACAGACTGTGTTGCAGAAGGAACTTACAGAGAGAAGATTTTGGAGACTGCAGTACAGAAGGACTTATACACAGAGCAGAGGTTTGAGACTGGGGTGGAGAAGAACTGTTTTAGAGAGAAGATGTTGGAGTCTGTGGTTCAAAAGAACTGTTGGAGAGAGCAGAGGATAAAGACTGGAGTTTAGAAGTACTGTTGCAGAGAGCAGAGTTTGCAGACTGAGTTTCGGAAGGATTGTTACAGCGGGCAGAGTTTGGAGACTGTGGTGAAAAATGACGGATACAGAAAGCAGAGGTTGGATACTGGGGTACATAAGTACCCTTACAAAGAAGAAAGATTGGAGACTGCAGTACAGAAGGACTGTTACAGAGAGTAGAGGTTGGATACTGGGGTGCAGAATAACTGTTTTAGAGAACAGAGGTTGGAGACTGGGGTGCAACAGGATCGTTGCAGAGAGCAGAGTTGTAAGACTGAGGTGAAGAAAGACTGTTGCAGGGAGCAGATGTTGGAGACTGGGGTGCTGAAGGATTTTTGCAGAGAGCAGAGGTTGGAAACTGGGGTGCAAAAGGATTGTTGTAGAGAGCAGAGTTTTTAGACTGGGGTGCAGAGGGATCGTTGCAAAGAGCAGAGGTTGGAGACAGGGGTGCAGTAGGACTGTTGCAGAAAGCAGATGTTGAAAACTGGTGTACAGAAAGATCGTCGCAGACAGCAGAGGTTTGAGACTGGGGTGTAGAAGGACTGTTACAGAGAGTAGAGTTAAGAGACTGAGGTGCAGAAGGATCGTTACAGAGAGCAGTGGATGGAGACTGGGGTGCAGTAGAACTCCTACATAGAGCAGAGTTTTTAGACAAGGTAGCACAAGGATCTTACAGACAGCAGAGTTGTAGACCGATGTGCATCAGGACTGTTACAAAGATCAGAGGTTGGAGACTGGGTTGAAGAAGAATCATTGTAGAGAACAGAGTTTTCACACTGAGGTACAGAAGAACTTTTGCAGAGAGCACATGTTGGAGACTGGGGTGCAGAAGGACTGTTGCAAAGAGCAGAGTTTGGGGACTGTGGTTCAGAAGAATCGTGGTAGAGAGCAAAATTTTGAGACTGCGGTGCAGCTGGATTTTTATAGAGAGCAGAGGTTGGAGACTGAGGTGCAGAAGGACTGTTACAGAGAGAAGATTTTGGACACTGGGGTGCTGAAGGACTGTTACAGAGAGCAGTGGTTGGAGACTGGGTTTCAGATGAATCTTACAGAAAGCAGAGTTTGGAGACTGGGGTGCAAACGGACTGTTGCAGAGAGCAGATGTAGGAGACTTGGGTGAAGAAGAATCGTTGCAGAGAGAAGAGGTTGGAGACTGGAGTGCAGAAGGCCTTTTACAGAGAGCAGAATTTGGAGACTGGGTTCCAGAAGTCCTGTTACAGAGAGCAGAGGTTGGAGACTGTTGTGAAGAAGGACTTTACAGAGTGCAGAATTTAAAGACTGGGTTGCAGAAGGATCAAACAGAGAGCACAGTTGGGAGACTGAGGTGCAGAAGGACTGTTACAGAGAGCAGAGTTCGGAGACTTGGGTGCAGAAGGGTCGGTGCAGAGAGAAGAGTTTTCAGACTGAGGTGCAGAATGACTATTGCAGAGAGCAGATGTTGAAGACTGGGGGGCAGAAGGTCTGTTGCAGAGAGCAGATGTTGGTATCTAGGGTGCAGAAAAACTGTTGTAGGGAGCAGAGGTTGAAGACGGGGGTTCAGAAGGACTGTTGCAGAGAGCAGAGGTTAGAGACTGAGGTGCAGAAGTCCTGCTACAGAGAGCAAAGGTTAAAGACTCTGGTGCAGAAGGACTGTTACAGAGGGCAGGGGTTGGATACAGGGGTTCAAAAGAATCTTACAGTGAGCAGAAGCTTGAGACTGAGGTGCAGAAGGACTGTTGCAGAGATCAGAGGTTGGAGACTGGGATGCAGTAGGATCATTGCAGAGAGCAGAGGTTGGAGACTGGGGTGCAGAAGGACTGGTGCAGAGAGTATTGGTTGAAGACTGGGTTGCAGAAGAATCGTGCAGAGAGCACAGGTGTCAGACTGAGGTGCAGAAGGACTGTTACAGAGAGCAGATGTTGAAGACTGAGGTGCAGAAGGACTGTTACACTAATCAGAGGTTGGAAATTGGGGTGCAGAAGGACCTTTAGAAAGACCTGGATTTGGAGAATGCAGTATAGAAAAACTGTTACAGAGAGAAGAGGTTGGAGACTGGGGTGCAGAAGGAATGTTACAGAGAGAACAGGTGGGAGACTGAGGTGCAGAAGGATACATACAGAGAATAGAGGTTTGAGACTGGGCTTCAGAAGGACTGATATAGAAAGCAGGGTTTGGAGACTGGGGTGCAGAAGGACTGTTGCAGAGGACAGAGGTTGGAGACTGGAGTGCCACAGGACACTTGCAGAAAGCAGAGGTTAAAGACTGGATTGGACAAGGAATGTTACAGAGAGCAGAGTTTGGAAACTGGAGTGCAGAAGAATCTTACAGAGAGCAGAGATTGGGGATTGTGTTGCGGAAGGACTGTTGCAGAGAGCAGAAGTTGGAGACTGGGGTGCAGAAGGACTCTTGCAGACAGCAGATGTTGGATACTGGGGTGCAGAAAGACTGTTGCAGAGAGAAGAGGTTGGAGACTGGAGTGCAGAATGACTGTTTCAGAGAGCAGCGGTTTGAGACTCAGGTGCAGAAGTCCTGTTACATAGAGCAGAGGTTAAACACTTTGGTGCAGAAAGACTGTTGCAGAGAGCAGAGGTTGGAGATTGGGGTGCAGAAGGACAGTTGCAGACAGCAGAGGTTGGAGACTGGGTTGCAGAAGGACTGTTGCAGAGAGCAGAGGTTTGAGACTGAAGTGCAGAAGGACTCTTAGAGAGAGTAGAAGTCGGAGACTGGGTACAGAAGGACTGATACAAAAAGAAGAGATTGGATTCTGCAGTGCAGAAAGACCGTTACAGAGAGCAGAAGTTGGAGACTGAGATTCAGAATTTCTTTTACATAGAGAAGAGGTTGGAGACTGGGGTGCAGAAGGATCGTTGCAAGGAGCAGAGCTTGGAGACACGGGTGCAGAAGGATCTTACAGCGAGCAGAAATTGGAGACTAAGGTGCAGAAGTACTGTTGCAGAGATCAGAGGTTGGAGACTGCGGTGCAGTAGGATCATTTCAGAGAGCAGTGGTTGGAGACTGGGGTGCAGAAATATCGTTGCAGAGAGCAGAGTTTGGAGACTGGCGTGCAGAAGGTCTGTTACAAAGAGGAGAGTTTGGAGAGTGGGGTGCAGAAGGACTGTTATACAGAGCAGTGTTAGGAGACTGGGTTGGTGAAGGATCTTACAAAGAGCAGAGTTTGGTTACTGAGGTGTAGGTGGACTGTTACAGAGAGCAGTGGTTGTAGACTGGGTGTAGAGGATCATGCAGAGAGCAGAGGTTTCAGACTGAGGTACAGAAGGACTGTTACAGAGAGTAGAGGTTTGAGACTGAGGTGAAGAAGGACTGTTACAGAGAGCAGAGTTTGGAGACTTTTCTGAAGAAGGACTCTTACAGAGTGCAGAGTTTAAAGACTGGGTTGCCAAAGGATCTGAAAAGAGCAGAGTTGGGAGACAGAGGTGCAGAAGGACTCTTAAAGAGGGCAGAGGTAGGAGACTGGGGTGCAGAAATGTCGTTGCAGAGAGCAGAGTTTTCAGACTGCGGTGCAGAAGAACTGTTGCAGAGAGCAGATGTTGGAGACTGGGTTGCAGAAGGATTTTTACAGATAGGAGAGGTTGGAGACTGGAGTGCATAAGGATCTTACAGAGAGCAGAGGTTGGAGACAAAGATGCAGAAAGACTTTTGCCGAGAGCAGAGGTTTGAGACTGTTGTGGAGAAGAATCATTTCAGATAGAAGAGGTTGGAGACTGGGTTTCAGAAGGCCTTTTACAGAGAGCAGAGGTTTAGACTGCGTTGCAGAATTTCTCTTACAGAGAGCAGAGGTTGGAAACTGTTGTGCAGAAGGACTGTTACAGAGAGCAGAGTTTGGAGACTGGGATGCAGAAGGGTCTTAGAGAGAGAAGAGGTAGGAGACTGAGGTTCAGAAGGATCGTTGCAGAGAGCAGAGTTTTCAGACTGAGGTACAGAAGGACTGTTGCAGAGAGCAAAGGTTGGAGACTGGGTTGGAGAAGGATCCTACAGAGAGCAGAGGTTGGAGAATGAGGTGCAGAAGAACTGTTTTCGAGAGTAGAGATTTAGAGACTGAGGTGCAGAAGGAACGTTGCAGAGGACAGAGTTTTGAGACTGACTTGAAGAAGGATTGTTTCAGAGAGGAGAGTTTGGAGACTGGGTTGCAGAAGGACTGTTACAGCGAGCAGATGTTGGAGACTGGGGAGCAGAAGGACTGTTACAGAAGACGGAGGTTGGAGACTGGGGTGCTGCAGTACCTTCGAAGAAAGCAGAGGTTACAGACTGCGTTGGAGAAAAAATGTTAGAGAGAGCCGATTATAGAAACTGGCGTGCAGAAATATCTTACAGAGAGCAGAAGTTGGAGACTGTGGTGCAGAAGGACTGTTGCAGAAGAACGTTGGAGACTGTGGTGCAGAAGGACTGGTGCAGAAGGACTGTTGCAGAAGAACGTTGGAGCCTGGGGTCCAGAAGCATCTTTGCAGAGAGCAGAGTTTAGAGACTGGAGTTAGAAGGACTGTTGCTGAGAGCAGATGTCGGAGACTGGGGTGAAAAGGACTGTTGCAGAGAGTAGAGGTTGGAGAATAGGGTGCAGAGAGACTGTTGCAGAGATCAGAGGTTGAAGATGAAGGTTCAGAATGACTGTTACAGAGAGCAAAGGTTGGAGACTGGGGTGCAGAAGGACGGTTACAGAGAGCAGAGGTTGAAGATTGGGGTGCAGAAGGACGGTTACAGAGAGCAGAGGTTGGAGACTGGGGTGCAGAAGGACTGTTGCAGAGAGCAGAGGTTGTCGACTGTGGTGTAAAAAGAATGTTGCAGAGAGCAGAGGTTTTAGACTGGTGTGGAGAAGAATCGTTGCCAAGAGAAGAATTTGGAGACCTGGGTGAGATGGTCTGTTACAGAGAGCAGTGCTTGGAGACTCAGGTGCAGAAGGACTTTTACAGAAAGCAGAGTTTGGAAATTGGGGTGCATAAGGACCGTTAAGGAGAGCAGAGTTTGGAGACTGCGATATAGGATTTTACCGAGAGCAGAGGTTGGAGACTGGGGTGCAGAAGGAATCTTACATAGAGAACAGGTTGAGACTGAGGTGCAAAAGGATAGATACAGAGAACACAGGTTGGAGACTGGTTTTTAGACAGACTGATACAGAAAGCAGAGTTTGGAGACTGGGGTGTAGAAGGACCGTTACAAAGAGCAGAAGTTGGATACTCCGGTACAGAAGGACTGTTACAAAGAGCAGATCTCAGAGACTGGGGAGCAGAAGGACTGTTGCAGAGGACAGAGATTGGAGATAGGGGTGGAGAAGGTATGCTACAGTGAGCAGAGTCTTCAGACTTAGGTGCTGAAGGACTGTTGCAGGGAGCAGATGTAGGAGACTGGGGTGCAGAATGACTGTTGCAGAGAGCAGACGTTGGAGACTGGGGTCCAGAAAGATCGTTGCAGAGAGCAGAGTTTG
This sequence comes from Ictidomys tridecemlineatus, assembly GCF_052094955.1. Taxonomy (NCBI): domain Eukaryota; kingdom Metazoa; phylum Chordata; class Mammalia; order Rodentia; family Sciuridae; genus Ictidomys; species Ictidomys tridecemlineatus. The sequence goes on along the minus strand of NW_027523807.1, from coordinate 64,067 downwards.
GATTCTGGGGTGTAGAAGGACTGTTGCAGAGAGCAGATGTTGGAGAATGGGGTGCAGAAGTACTGTTTCAGGGAGCAGATTTTAGAGACTGGGGTGCAGCAGAACTGTTACAGATAGCAGAGTTTGGAGACTGAGGTGCAGAAGGAATGTTGCAGAGAGCAGAGGTTGGAAACTGGGGTGCAGAAGGAATGATAAAGAAAGGAGAGGTTGGAGACTGTGGTGCAGAAAAACCGTTACAGAGAGCAGAGGTTGTGGACTGCGGTACAGAAGGACTGTTACAGAGAGCAGAGGTTGGAGACTGGGTAGCAGAAGTACTGATTCAGAGAGCAGAGGTTGGAGACTGGGGAGCAGAAAGAATGTTACAGAGAGCAGATTTGGAAACTAGGGTGCAGAAGGGTCTTACAGAGAGCAGAGTTTGGAGGCTCGGGTGAAGAAGGACTGTTACAGAAAAGAGATTTTGGAGACTGGGGTGCACAAAGATTGTTGCAGAGAGATGAGTTTTTAGACTGAGTTTCAGAAGGACTGTTGCAGAGAGCAGATGTTGGAGACTGGGGTGCAAAAGGACTTTTGCAGAGAGCAGAGGTTGGAGAATGGGGTGCAAAAGAATCATTGCAGAGAGTAGAGGTTGGAGCCTGGGGTGCAGAAGTATTGTTACAGAGATCAGAGGTTGGAGACTGGGGTGCAGAAGGACCCTTACACAGAGCAGAGGTGGGAGACTGTGGGACATAAGGACTGTTACAGAGAGCAGAGGTTGGAGACTGCACTAAAGAAGGAGTGTTACAGAGAGCATAGTTTGGAGACTGCGGAGCAGAAGGACAGTTACAGAGAGAAGAGATTAGAGACTGGGGAGCAGAAGGAATATTACAGAGAGCAGAGTTGTGAAACTGGGGTGAAGAAGGATCTTACAGAGAGCAGAGGTTGGAGACTGAGGTGCAGAAAGACTGTTACAGAAAGTAGAGTTTAAGGACTGGAGTGCACAAGGATCATTGCAGAGAGCAGAGTTGTAAGACTGAGGTGCAGAAGAACTGTTGCAGGGAGCAGATTTTGGAAACTGGGGTGCAGAACGACTTTTGCAGAAAGCAGAAGTTGGAGACTGGGGTGCAAAACGATTGTTGTAGACAGCAGAGTTTGGAGACTGGGGTGCAGAAAGATTGCTACAGAGAGCAGTGTTTGGAGACTGTGATGAAGAAGGACTATTGCAGAGATCAGAGTTTGGTAACTGATGTGAAGAAGGATTGTTACAGAGAACAGAAGTTGGAGCCCGGGGTGCAGTAGGACTGTTGCAGAGAGCAGAATTTGGAGACTGGGGTTTAGAAGGACTGTTTCAGAGAGCAGAGGTTGGAGACTGGGGTGCAGAAGGTTGTTACGGAGAGCAGAGTTTGGAGACAGGGTTGCAGAAGGATCTAACAGAGAGTAGAGATTCGAGACTAAGGTGCAACAGGACTATTACAGAGAGCAGATTTTGGTGACTGGGGTGCAGAAGGATCATTGCAGAGAACAGAGTTTTCAGACTGAGGTGCAGAAAAACTGTTGCATAGAGCAGAGATTGGAGACTGAGGTACAGAAGGACTGTTACAGAGAGTAGAGGTTGAAGACTGAGGTGCAGATGGACTATTGCAGAGAGCAGAGTTTTCAGACTGAGGTACAGAAGAACCATTGCAGAGAGCAGATGTTGGAGACTGGGGTTCACAAGGACTGTTGCAGCGAGCAGAGGTTTGATACTGGGGTGCCAAAGGATCCTTGCAGTGCGCAGAGGTTGGAGACATAGGTGCAGAAGGACTGATAGAGAAAGCAGATGTTGGAGACTGGGGTGCAGAAGGACCGTTACAGAGAGCTTAGGTTAAAGACTGTGGTGTAGATGCACTGTTACAGAGAGCAGACGTTAGAGACAGAGTTTCAGGGGTCTTACAGAGAATGGAGTTTGGAGACTGAGGTGCAGAAGAACTTTTACAGAGACCGGAGGTTCGAGACTGAGGTGCAGAAGGATCGTTACAAAGAGCAGAGTTGGGACTGGGGTGCAGACGGACTTTTACAGAGAGCACAGGTTTGATACTGGGGAGCAGAGAAAATATTGCAGAGAGCAGATGTTGTAGACAGGGGTGGAGAAGGACTGCTGCTGAAAGCAGAGGTTGGAGCCTGGGGTGCAGAAGGACTGTTACAGACAGCAGTGTTTGGAGACAGGGTTGCAGAAAGATCTTAAAGAGAGCAGAGTTTGGAGACTGTGGTACAGCAGGACTGTTACAGAGAGGTGCAGAAGGAATGTTGCAGAGACCAGAGTTTGGAAACTCTGGTGCAGAAGGAATGATACAGAAAGGAGAGGTTGGAGACTTGGGTGCAGAAGGACCATTACAGAGATCAGAGGTTGGGGACTGCGGTACAGAAGGACTGTTACAGAGAGCAGAGGTTGGAGACTGGGGTGCAGAAGGATTGTTACAGAGAGCAGAGGTTGGAGACTGGGGTGCATAAAAACCCTTCCAGAGTGCATAGGTTGCAGACTGTGGGACAGAATGACTGTTTCAGAGAGCAGAGGTTGGAGACTGCGGAGCAGAAGGACTGTTACAGAGAGCAGAGTTTGGAGACTTGGGAGCAGAAGGAATATTACAGAGAGCAGAGTTTGGAAACTGGAGTGCTGAAGGATCTTACAGAGAGCAGAGGTTGGAGACTGAGGTGCAGAAAGACTGTTACAGAAAGCAGAGTTTGGACACTGGGGTGCAAAATATCGTTGCAGAGAGCAGACTTTTCAGACTGAGGTGCAGAAGAACTGTTGCAGGGAGCAAATGTTTGAGACTGGGGTGCAGAAGGATTGTTACAGAGAGCAGAGGTTAAAGACTAAGGTGCAGAAAGACTGTTACAGAAAGCAGAGTTTGGAGACTGGGGTGCACAAGGATCATTGCAGAGAGCAGAATTTTCACACTGAGCTTCAGGTAGACTGTTTCAGACTGCAGATGTTGATGACTGGGGTGCAGAAGGACTTTTTCAGAGAGCACATGTTGGAGACTGGGGTGCAGAAGGATCATTGCAGAGAGCAGAGGTTCGAGACTGGGGTTCAGTAGGATTGTAACAGAGAGCAGAGGTTGGAGACTGGGGTGCAGAATGACCATTACCGGTAGCAGAGGTTGGAGTCTGCGTGACAGAAGGCCTGTTACAGAGAGCAGAGGTTGGAGACTGGGGTGCAGAAGAACTTCTACAGAGAGCAGAGTTTATAGACAAGGTTGCAAAAGGATATTACAAAGAGCAGAGGTTGTAGACTGAGGTGCAGCAAAACTGTTACAGAGAGCACAGGTTGGAGACTGGGGTGCAAAAACTGATGTAGAGACCAGATGTTGGAGACTGGGGTGCTGATGGATCGTTGGGGCGAGTAGAGTATGGAGACTGGGGTGTAGAAGTTCTGTTGCAGAGAGCAGAGTTTGGAGACTGCGGTGTAGAAAAACTTTTTCAGAGAGCAGACGTTGGAGACTGGGGTGCAAAAGGAAGTTTGGTGGGAACAGAGTATGGAGATGGGATCTAGAAATACTGTTTCAGAGAGCAGAGGTTTGAAACTGGGTTGTAGAGGGATTGTTTCAGAGAGCAGATATTAGAGACTTGAGTGCAGAAGAACTGTTGCATAGAGCAGAGGTTGGAGACTGAGGTACAGAAGGACTATAAAAGAGAGCAGAGGTTGGAGACTGGGGTGCAGAAGGATTATTGCAGAGAGCAGAGTTTTAAGACTGATTTACAGAAGAACTGTTGCAGAGAGCAGATGTTGGAGATTGGGGTTCAGAAGGACTGTTGCAGTGAGCAGAGAATTGAGAGTAGGGTGCAGAAGTATCGTTCCATAGAGCAGAGTTTAGAGACTGGGGTGCAGAAGGATGGTTGCAGAAAGCAGAGTTTGGAGACTGAGGTGAAGAAGGACTGTAAAGAGAGCAGAGGTTGGTTACTGGGGTGCAGAAGGACTGATAAAGAAAGCAGAGGTAGGAGACTGGAGTGCCAAAGGACCGTTGCAGAGAGCAGAGTTTGGATACTTGGGTGCAGAAGAATCGGTGGTGCGAGCAGAGTATAGAGACTGGGGTGTAGAAGGACTGTTGCAGAGAACAGAGGTTGGAGTCTGAGGTGCAGAAGGACAATTGCAGAAAGCAGAGTTTAGAGACTGGGTTTTAGAAGGATCCTACAGAGAGCAGAGTTTGGACCCTGAGGTGCAGAAGGACTGTTGCAGAGCGGAAATGTTAAAGATTGGGGCCCAGAATTACTTTTGCAAAAAACAGAGGTTGGATTTTGAGGTGCAGAAAGACTGTTACAGAGAGCCGAGGTTGGAGACTGGTGTGCAGAATGACTGAAACATTATGCAGAGTTTGGAGACTCGGGTGCAGAAGGACTGTTACAGACAGCAGAGGTTGGAGACTGCAGTACAGAAGGACTGTTACAGAGAGCAGAGGTTGAAGACTGGGGTGCAGACGAATTGATGCAGAGAGCAGAGCTTGCAGAGTGAGGTGCAGAAGGACTGTTACAGAGAGCAAATTTTGGAGACTGTAGTGCAGAAGGACTGATACAGAAACCAAGGTTGGAGACTGGGGTGTAGAAGGACTGTTGCAGAGAGCAGAGTTTGGAGACTGGGTTGGAGAAGGACTGTTGCAGACAGCAGATGTTGAAGACTGGGGTGCAGTAGGAAAGTTGCAGAAAGCAGAAAATAGAAACTCGGGTGCATATAGACTATTGCAGAGAGCAGAGGTTTCAGTCTGAGGTGCAGAAGGACCATTGCAGAGATCAGAGTTAGGTAACTGAGGTGAGGAAGGATTGTTACAGAGAACAGAGATCGGGGTATAGAAGGACTGTAGCAGAGAGCAGAGGTTGGAGACTGAGGTGCAGAAGGACTGTTACAGTGAGTTGAGTTTGAAGACTGACCTGCAGAAGGACAATTGCAGAGAGCAGTGGTTGCATACTGAGGTGCAGAAAGACTGATACAGAATGCAGAGTTTTGAGACTGGGTTGCAGAAGGACCATTACAGAGAGCAGAGTTTGGAGACTGAGGTGCCGAAAGAACGTTGAAGATAGCAGAGGTTGGAGACTGGGGTGCAGAAGGATCTTACAGAAAGCAGAGGTTGGAGAATGGGATGCAAAATGACTGTTGTAGAGAGCAGACGTTGGAGACTGGGGTGTAGAAGGATTGTTGCAGAGAGCAGTGGTTGGAGACTGGGTTGCAAAAGGACTGTTGCAGAGAGCAAGGATAGAGACTAAGGTTCAGAAGGACTCTTACAGAGAACAGAGGTTGGAGACTGGGGTGCAGGACTGATACAGAAAGCAGAGGTTGGAGACTAAGGTGCAGAAGGACCGTTACAGAGAGCAGAGTTTGGAGACTGGGGTACAAAAGGACTTTTACAGAGAGAAGAGATTGGAGACTGGGGAGCAGAAGGACTGTTGCAAGAACAGATGTTTAAGACAGAGTTGCAGAAGGACCATTGCAGAGAGCAGAGTTTGGAGACTTCTGTGGTGCAAAAGAACTGTTACAGAGAGTAACTGGGGTACAGAAGCATATTACAGCGAGCAGAGGTTGGAGACTGGGGTTAAGATGGACTGCTGCAGAGAGCAGAATTTGGAGACTGGGGTGTAGAAGGATTTTTCCAGAGAGCAGAGGTTGGATACTGGGGTGCAGAAGGACTTGTGCATACAGCAGAAGTTGGAGATTTGGGAGCAGAAGGAACTGTTTCAGAGAGCAGAGTTTGGAGACTGGGTTAAAGAAGGGTCTTACAGAGAGCAGATGTAGTAGACTAAGGTGCAGAAGGATCGTTGCAGAGAGAAGAGTTTTTAGACTGAGTTGCTGAAGGACTCTTGCAGAGAGCAGATGTTGGAGACTGGTGTGCAAAAGGATTGTTTCAGAGAGCAGAGGTTGGAGACTGGTGTGCAGAAGGACTGTTACAGAGAGCAGAGTTTGGAGACTGGGTTGGAGAAGGATCTTACAGAAAGCAGAGGTTAAAGAATCAGGTGCAGAAAGACTGTTAGAGAGAGTAGATGTTGAAGACTGAAGTGCAGAAGTAACGTTGCAGAGTACAGAGTTTGGAGACTGAGGTGCAGGAGGATTGTTACAGAGAGCAGAGTTTGGAGATTGGGGTGCAGAAGGACTGTTGCAGATAGCGGACTTTGGAGACAGGGGTGCAGAAGAACTGTAACAGAGAGCAGAGGTTGGAGACTGGGGTGCAGAAGGAGTGATACAGAAAGCAGAGATTGGAGTCTGGGGTGCAGAAAGACCGTTACAGAGAGCAGAGGTTGGATTCTGCAGTATATGAGGACTGTTACAGAGAGCAGAGTTTGGAAACTGGGGATGAGAAAGACTGTAAAAGAGAGCTGATGTTGGTAACTAGGGTGCAGAAGGACTGTTGCAGAGAGCAGAGTTTTGAGATTGGGGTGCAGAAAAACTGTTGCGGAGAGCAGAGGTTGGAGACTGGGGAGCAGATGGACTGTTACAGAGAGCAGAGGTTGGAGAGAGCGGTGCAGAAGTATCTTACAGAGAGCAGAATTTGGAGACTGAGGTGCAAAAGGACTGTTGTAAAGATCAGAGGTTGGAGACTGGGGTACAGTAGGATCATTGCAGAGAGCAAATTTGAAGACTGGGGTGCAGAAGGATCGTTGCAGAGAGCAGAGGATTGAGAGTGGGGTGCAGAAGGCCTGCTAAAAAGAGCAGAGTTTTGAGACTGGAGTGCAGAAGGCCTGTTACAGAGAGGAAAGGTTGGAGACTGCGGTGAAGAACAACTGTTATAGAGAGCAGAGTTTGGAGACTGGTTTGCTGAAGGAACTTACAGAGAGAAGATTTTGGAGACTGAGGTGCCGGTGGACTGTTACAGAGAGCAGTGTTTGGAGCCTGGGGTGCAGAAGAATCATGGAGAGCAAAGGTTTCAGACTGAGGTGCAGAAGTACTGTTACAGAGAGAAGAGGTTGGAAACTGAGGTGTAGAAGGACTGTTACAGAGAGCAGAGTTTACAGACTGACGTGCACAAGGACTGTTACAGAAAGAACAGGTTGAAGACTGAGGTGCAGAAGGATAAATACAAAGAGCAGAGGTTGGAGACTCGGGTTCAGAAGAACTGATTCAAAAAGCAGAGGTTGTAGACTGGGTTGCAGAAAAACCGCTACAGCGAGCAGAGGTTGGAAACTGCGGTACATAAGGTCTGTTTCAGAGAGCAGATCTCAGAGACTGGGAAGCAGAAGGACTGTTGCAGAGGACAGAGGTTTGAGACTGGGGTGGAGAAGAAATTTAACAGAGAGCAGAGTTTGGAGACTAGGGTGCAGAAAGACTGTTGCAGAGAGCAGATGTTGGAGACTGGGGTGGAGAAGGTCTGTTGCAGACAGCAGATTTTAGAGACTGGGGTTCATAAGGATTGTTACAGAGAGCAGGGTTTGGAGACTGAGGTGCGGAAGGACTGTTACAGAGAGCAGCGTTTGGAGACTGGGGTGCAGAAGGACTGTAAAAGAGAGCAGCAGTTGGAGACTGGGGTTCAGATGGATGTTACAGAGAGCAGAGTTTGCAGACTGGGGTGCAAAAGGACAGTTGCAGAGAGCAGATGTTGGAGACTTTGGTGTAAAAGAATCATTGCAGAGAGAAGAGGTTGGAGACTGGGGTGCCGAAGGCCTATTACAGAGAGCAGAGGTTGGAGACTGAGGTGCAGAAGGACTGTTTCAGAGATGAGAGGTTGGAGACAGGGGTTTAGTTGGATCATTGCAGAGAGCAGAGGTTGGAGACAGGCGTGCAGAAGGCCTGTTACAGAGAGGAGAGGTTGGAGACTGGGGTGCAGAAAGACTGTTATAAAGAGCAGTGTTTGGAGACTGGGTTGTTGAAGGATCTAACAGAGAGCAGTTGTTGGAGAATGAGCTGCAGGTGGACTGTTAGAGAGAGCAGTGGTTGTATACTGGGGTGCAGAAGAATCGTGGTGAGCAGAGGTTTCAGACTGAGGTAAAAGTGGACTTTTACAGAGAGTAGTGGTTGGAAACTGGGATGAAGAAGGACTGTTACAGAGAGCAGATTTTGGAGACTCAGGTGCAGAAAAACTGTTACAGGAAGCAGAGTTTGGAAATTAAGGTGCAGAAGGACCGTTACAAAGAGCAGAGTTTGGAGACTGCGGTATAGGACTGTTACATAGAGCAGAGTTTGGAGAATGGGGTTCAGAAGGACTCTTACATTGAGCGTAGGTTGGAGAGTGAGGTGAAGAAGGATAGATACAGAGAACAGATTTTGGAGACTGGGGTGGAGAAGGAATGTTATAGTGAGCAGAGTTTGGAAACTGGAGTCAGAAGGATCTTACAGAGAGCAGAGGTTTGAGACTGTGGTGCAGAAGGACTGTTGCAGACAGCAGATGTTGGAGACTGGGGTCCAGAAGGATCAATGCAGAGAGCGGAGTTTGGAGACTGGAGTGCAGAAGGAGTGTTGCAGAGAGAAGAGGTTGTAGACTGGGGTGCAGAAGAAATGTTGCAGAGAACAGATTTTAGAGACTGGGGTGCAGAAGGACTGTTACAGAGAGCAGAGTTTGGAGACTTGGGTAGAGAAGGACTGTTACAGAGAGCATAGGTTTCAGACTGGGGTTCAGATGGATCTTACAGAAAGCAGAGTTTGGAGACTGGGGTTCAAATAGACTGTTGCAGAGAGCAGATGTTGGAGACTGGGGTGAAGAAGATTTGTTGCAGGGAGAAGAGGTTGGAGACTGGGGTGCAGAAGGCCTGTTACAGAGAGCAGAGGTTTGAGACTGTTGTGCAGAAGGACAGGTACAAAGTGCAGAGTTTAAACACTGGGTTGCAGAAGGATCTTACAGAGAGCAGAGTTGGGAGACTGAGGTGCAGAAGGACTATTACAGAGAGCCGAGGTAGGAGACAGGGGTGCAGAAGGGTCGTTGCAAATTGCAGAATTTTAAGACTGAGGTGCAGAAGGACTGTTGCAGAGAGCAGATGTTGGTAACTAGTGTGTATAAGGATTGTTGTAGAAAGCAGAGTTTTGAGACTGGGGTGGAAAAGGACTGTTGCAGAGACCAGAGGTTTGAGACTGAGGTGTGGAAGTCCTGTTACAGAGAGCAGAGGTTGGATACAGGGGTGCAGAAGCATCTTACCGACAGCAGAATTTGTAGACTGAGGTGCAGATGGACTGTTACAGAGAGGAGAGGTTGGAGACTGGGGTGTAGAAGGACAGTTATAGAGAGAAGAGTTTGGAGACTGGGTTCCTGAAGAATCTTACAAAGAGCAGAGGTTGGAGACTGAGGTGCAGGTGGACTCTTACAGAGAGCAGTGGTTGGAGACTGAGGTGCAGCAGGACCATGCAGAGAGGAGAGGTGTGAGACTGAGGTTCAGAAGAACTGTTACAGAGAGCAGAGATTGGAGACTGAGGTGTAGAAGTACTGTTAGAAAGAGCAGAGTTTGGAGACTGAGGTGCAGAAGGACGGTTACAGAAAGCAGATGTTGGAAATTGGGGTGCAGAAGGACCATTACAAAGACCAGAGTTTGAGACTGTGGTATGGAAAAACTGTTACAGAGAGCACAGTTTGGAGACTAGGGTGTAGAAGGAAAGTTACAGAGAGCACAGTTTGACGACTGAGGTTCAGAAGGATAGACAGAGAGAGCAGAGTTTTGAGACTGGTGTTCAAAAGGACTGATACAGAAAGCAAAGTTTGGAGACTGGGTTGCCAAACGACTATTACAGAGAGCAGATATTAGAGACTGGGGATCAGAAGGACTGTTACAGAGGACAGAGGTTGGAGAATGGGGTGCTGCAGGACACTTGCAGAAAGCAGAGGTTAAAGACTGGTTTGGAGAAGGAATTTTACAAAGCAGATTTTGGAAACTGGAGTGCAGATGGATCATACAGAGAGCAGAGGTTGGAGACTCTGGTCCAGAAAAATTGTAGCAGAGAGCAGAGTTTGAGGACTGGGGTGCAGAAGTACGGTTGCAGAGAGCAGAGGTTAGAGACTGGGGTGCAGAAGGAGTGTTGCAGTGAGCAGAGGTTGGAGACTGGAATGCAGAAGGACTGTTAAAGAGATCAGTGTTAGGAGACTGAGATGCAGAAGGACTGTTGCAGAGAGCAGACGTTGGAGTTTGGGCTGTAGAAAGACTGTTGAAGAGAGCAGAGGTTGGAGACTGGGCTGCAGAAGGACTGTTGCAGAGAGCAGATGTTGGAGACTGTTCTGCAGAAGGAATGTTGCAGAGAGCATATGTTGGAGACTGGGGTGCAGAATGACTGTTACAGAGAGCAGAGGATGGAGACTGGGGTGCAAAAGGACTGTTGCAGAGAGCAGAGGTTGGAGACTGGGGGGAGAAGAATCGTTGCAGAGAGAAGAGGTTGGAGAATGGGGTGCAGAAAGCCTGTTTCAGAAAGCAGAGATTGGAGACTGGCTTGCAAAAGTCCTGTTCTGTTGTGCAGAAGGACTGTTACAGAGTTCAGAGTTTAAAGACTGGGTTGTAGAAGGGTCTTTGCAGAGAGCAGATTTTTAAGGCTGAGGGGCAGAAAGAGTGTTGCAGAGGGTAGATGTTGAAGACTGGGGTGCAGAAGTACTGTTGCAGACAGCATAGGTTGGAGACTTTGGTGAAGAAGAATCCATGCAGAGAGCAGAGGTTGGAGACTGGTGTGCAGAAGCACTGTTAAAGAGAGCAGAGTTTGGAGATTGGGTTGCGGAAGAATCTTAGAGAGAGTAGAGGTTGCAGACTGACGTGCAGAAGGATTGTTACAGAGAGTAGAGGTTGGAGACTGATTTGCTGAAGGACCCTTGCAGAGAATAGAGTTTGGAGACTGAGGAGCAGAAGGATTGTTAAAGAGATCAGAGATTGGAGACTCTGGTGTAGAAGGACTCTGCAGAGAGCAGACGTTGGAGACTGGGGTCCAGAAGGATCATTGCAGGAAGCAGAGTTTGGAAACTGGAGTGTAGAAATACTGTTGCAGAAAGCAGATGTTGGAGACTGGGGTGCAGAAGGACTGTTGCAGAGAGTAGAGGTTGGAGACTGGGGTGCAGAAGGACTGTTACAGAGATCAGAGGTTAGAGAGTGGGGTTCAGATGGATCTTACAGAGCCAGAGTTTGGAGAGTGTGGTGCAAAATGACTGTTGCAGAGAGCAGAGGTTGGAGACTGGTATGGAGAAGAATCATTGCAGAAAGAAGATTTTGGAGACTCGGGTGCAGAACGCCTGTTACAGAGAGCAGATTTTTGAGACTGGTTGCAGAAGTCATGTTACAGAGAGCAGAGTTTGGAGACTGTTTTGCAGAAGGACGGTTACATAGTGCAGAGTTTAAAGACTGGTTGGCAGAAGTATTTTACAGAGAGAAGAATTGGGAGAATGAAGTGCAGAAGGACTGTTACAGGCAGCAGAGGTAAGAGACTGGGGTGCAGAAAGTTCGTTGAAGGCAGCAGAGTTTTCAGACTTAGTTGCGGAAGGACTGTTACAAAGAGCAGTTGTTGGAGACTGGGGTGCAGAAGGACTGTTGCAGAGAGCAGAGGTTGGAGACTGGGGTTAAGAGGGATGCTTGCAGATCGCAGAGTTTGGAGACTGGTGTGAAGAAGGACTGTTACAGAGAGCAGATTTTGAAGACTGGGTATTAGAAGGATAGTACAGAGAGCAGAGGTTGGAGAGTTAAGTGCAGATCAACTGTTACAGAGAGTAGAGGTTGGAGACTCGGGTGCAGAAGGACTGTGGCAGAGAGCAGAGGATGGAGACGGGGTGCAGAAGGACTGTTGCAGAGAGCAGAGCTTGGTAACTGGGCTGCAGAAGGACTGTTTTAGAGAGCAGTGGTTGGAGACTGGGGTGCAGAAGGAATGTTGCAGAGAGCAGAGGTTGGAGACTGAGGTACCGATGTCTTTTTACAGAGAGCAGAGTTTGAAGCTTGGATGCAGAAGGACTCTTGCAGAGAGCAGAGTTTGAATACTGGGGTGAAGTTGGATCTTATACAGAGCAGAATTTGGAGAATGAGGTGCAGAAGGACTGTTGCGGATGTCAGAGGTAGTAGACTGGGGTGCAGTAGGATCATTGCAGAGAGCAGAAGTTTCAGACTGCGGTGCAGAAGGATCGTTGCACAGTGCAGATTTTGGAGACTGGGGTGCAGAAGGCCTGCTACAGAGAGAAGAGTTTGGACACTTGCGTGCAGAAGGCCAGTTATAGAGAGCAGAGTTTGAAGACTGTGTTCCAGAAGAATCTTTCAGAGAGCAGAGTTTGGAGACAAGGTGCAAGTGGACTGTAACAGAGAACAGTGTTTGGAGACTGGGGTGCAGAAGGATCGTGAATAGAGCAGAGGTGTCAGACTGCGGTGCAGAAGGACAGTTACAGAGAGCAGAGGTTGGAGACTGAGGTGTAGAAGGACTGTTACAGAGAGCAGAGTTTGGAGACTGAGGTGCAGAAGGACTGTTATAGAAAAAAGAGGTTGGAAATTGGGGTGCAGAAGGACCGTATCAGAGACCAGAGTTTGGAGACTGCGGTATAAAAAAACTGTAACAGAGAGAAGAGGTTGGAGACTGAGGTGCAGAATAATAGATAGAGAGAGCAGAGGTTTGAGACTGGGTTTTAGAAGGATCTACAGAGAGTAGAGGTTGGAGAGTGAAGTGCAGAAGGACTGTTACAGAGAGTAGAGGTTGGAGACTGAGGTGCAGAAGGACCGTTGCAGAAAACAGAGTTCGGAGACTGATGCGCAGAATTATTGTTACAGAGAGCAAAGTTTGGATACTGGGGTGCAGAAGGACTGTTGCAGAGAGCAGAGGTTGGAGCCTGGGGTGCAGAAGGACTATTGCAGAGAGCAGAGGATGGAGACTCGGCTGCAGTAGGAATGTTGAAGAGAGCAGTTGTTGGAGACTGCATTGCAGAAGGACTCTTAGAGAGAGCATAAGTTGGAGACTGGGGTACAGAAGGACTGTTTCAGTGAGCAGAGGTTGGAGACTGAGGTGCAAAATTTTGTTACATAGAGCAGAGTTTGGACACTGGGGTGCAGAAGGATTGTTGCAATAAGCAGAGCTTGGAGTCAGGGGTGCAGAAGGATCTTACAGAGAGCAGAAGTTGAAGACTGAGTTGCAGAAGGACTGTTGCAGAGATCAGAGGTTGGAAACTGGGGTGCAGTAGGATCATTGCGGAGAGCAGAGGTTGGAGACTGGGGTGCAGAAGGATCGTTGCAGAGAGCAGAGTTTGGAGACTGGGGTGCAGAAGGCCTGCTACAGAGAGCAGATTTTGGAGACTGGCTTGGAGAAGACCTGTTACAGAGAGTAGAGCTTGGAGACTGGGGTGCAGAAGGACTGATATAGAGTGCAGAGTTTGGAGACTGAGTTCCAGAAGGATCTTACAGAGAGCAGAGGTTGGAGACTGAGGTGCAGGTGGACTGTTACAGAGTGCAGTGTTTGGAGACTGGGGTGAAGAAGGATCGTGCAGACAGCAGAGGTTTCAGACTGAGGTGCAGATAGACTGTTACAGAGAGCAGACTCTGGAGACTGAGGTGCAGAAAGATAGATACAGAGAGTAGATGTTTGAGAGTGTGTTTTAGAAAGATCCTACAGAGAGCAGAGTTTGGAGTCTGGGGTGCAGAAGGACTGTTGCAGAAAGCAGAGGATGGAGACTGGGGTGCAGAAGGACTTTTGCAGAGAGCAGAGCTTGGAAACTGGGCTTCAGAAGGACTGTTTTAGAGAGCAGTGGTTGGAGACTGGGGTGCAGAAGGACTGTTGCAGAGAGCAGAGGTTGGAGACTGAGGTATGAAAGTCTTTTAACAGAGAGCAGAGTTTGGAGCTTGGATGAAGAAGGACTCTTACAGAGAGCAGAGTTTGGATACTTGGGTGAAGGTGGATCTTACAGAGAGAAGAATTTGGAGACTGAGGTGCAGAAGGACTGTTGCGGAGATCAGAGGTAGTAGACTGAGGTGCAGTAGGATCATTGCAGAGAGCAGAGGTTGCAGACTGGGGTGCAGAAGGATCATTTTAGAGAGCAGAATTTGCAGACTGGGGTGCAGAAGGATCATTGCACAGTGCAGTATTTAAAGACTGCGGTGCAGAAGGCCTGCTACAGAGAGAAGAGTTTAAAGACTGGGGTGTAGAAGGCCTGTTACAGAGAGCAGAGGCTGGAGACTGAGGTGCAGGTGGACTGTTACAGAGAGCAGTGCTTAGAGACTGGGGTGCAGAAGGATCGTGCAGAGAGCAGAGGTGTCAGACTGAGGTGCAAATAGACTGTTACAGAGAGCAGACTTTTGAGATTGAGGTGCAGAAGGATAGATACAGAGAGCAGAGGTTTGAGACTGGGTTTTAGAAGGATTTTACAGAGAGCAGAGTTTGGAGACTGGGGTGCAGAAGGACTGTTGCAGGGAGCAGAGGTTGGAGCCTGGGGTGCAGAAGGAATGTTGCAGAAAGCAGAGGATGGAGACTGAGGTGTAGAAGGACTCTTAGAGAGAGCAGAAGTTTGAGACTGGGGTGCTGAAGGACTGTTGCCGAAAGCAGAGGTTGGAGACTGAGGTGCAAAATCTTGTTACATAGAGCAGACGTTGGACACTCGGGTGCAGAAAGATCGTTGAAAGAAGCCGAGCTTGGAAACAGGGGTGCAGAAGGATTTTACAGAGGGCAGAAGTTTGAGACTGAGTTGCAGAAGGACTGTTGCAGAGATCAGAGGTTGGATACTGGGGTGCAGTAGGATCATTGCAGAGAGCAGAGTTTGGAGACTGGGGTGCAAAAGGATCATTGCAAAGAGCAGAGGTTGGAGACTGGGGTGGAGAAAGCCTGCTACAGAAAGCAGAGTTTTGAAACTGACATGCAGAAGGCCTTTTACAGAGAGGAGAGGTTGGAGACTGGGGTGCAGAAGAACTTTTATAGAGAGCAGCGTTTGGAGACTGAGTTCCTGAAGGATCTTACAAAGAGCAGAGGTTGGAGACTACGGTGCAGGTGGACTGTTACAGAGAACAGTGGTTTGAGACTGGGGTGCGGAAGTTTCGAGCAGAGAGAAGAGGTGTCAGACTGAGGTGCAGATGGACGGTTACAGAGAGCAGATTTTGGAGACTGAGGTGCAGAAGGACTGTTACAGAAACAAGTGGTTGGAAATTGGGGTGCAAAAGGACCGTAAGAAAGACCAGAGTTTGGAGCCTGCGGTATAGAAGAACTGTAATAGAGAGCAGAGGTTGGAGACTGAGGTGCAGAAGGATAGATACAGAGAGCAGAGGTTTGAGACTGGGTTCAGAAGGACTGATACAGAAAGCAGAGCTTGGAGAGTGTTGTGCAGAAGGACCGTTCCTGAGAGCAGAGGTTGGAGGTACTGTGGTACAGAAGGACTTTTTACAGAGAGCAGATGTTGGAGACTGGGGAGAAGAAGGACTGTTGAAGAGTACAGAGGTTGGAGACTGAGTGGCAGAAGGATTGTTGCAGAGAGCAGAATTTGCAGACTGGGGTGCAGAAGGACTGTTGCAGAGAGAAGAGGTTGGAGACTGGGGTGCAGAAGGACTGTTGCAGAGAGCAGAGTTTGGAGACTGGGGTGCAGAATGACTGTTGCAGAGAGCAGAGGTTGTATACTGAGGTGCAGAAAGACTCTTAGAGAGAGGAGATTTTAGAGACTGGGGTGCAGAAGACTGATACAGAAAGCAGATATTGGAGTCTGGGCTGCAGAAAGACGTTTACAGAGAGCAGAATTTGAAGACTGCAGTATAGAAGGACTGTTGATGTGAGCAGAGTTTGGAGACTGAGGTGCAGAAGGATAGATACAGAGAACAGAGGTTGGAGACTGGGGTTCAGAAAGACTGGTACATAAAGCAGAGTTTGGAGACTGGGGTGTAGAAGGGCTGTTACAGAGATTAGAGTTTGGAGACTCAGGTGCAGAAAGACTGTTACAGGAAGCAGAGTTGTGAAACTGGGGTGCAGAAGGATTTTTACAGAGAGCAGATGTTGGAGACTGGGGTGAAGAAGAATCATTGCACATAGAAGAGGTTGGAGACTGTTGTGCAGAAGGACTTTACAGAGTGCAGAGTTTAAAGACTTGGTTTCAAAAGGATCTTACAGAGAGCAAAGTTGGGAGACTGAGGTGTAGAAGTACTGTTAGAGAGAGCAGAGATAGGAGATTGAGGTGCAGAAGGACTGTTATAGAGAGCAAAGTTTGGATACAGGGGTGCAGAAGCATCTTACAGAGAGCAGAATTTGGAGACTGAGGTGCAGAAGGACTGTTGCAGAGATCAGAGGTTGGAGAGTGGGGTGCAGTTAGATCATTGCAGAGAGCTGATGTTGGAGACTGAGGTGAAGAAGGATCGTTGCAGAGAGCAGATTTTGGAGACTGGCGTGAAGAAGGCCTGGTACAGAGAGAAGAGTTTGGAGACTAGCTTGCAGAAGGCCTGTTACAGAGAGCAGAGGTTGGAGACTGATGTGTAGAAGTTCTGTTACAGAGAGGAGAGTTTGGAGACTCAGGTGCAGAAGGACTGTTATACAGAGCAGTGTTTGGTGACTGGGTTCCTGAAGGATCTTACCGAAAGCAGAGGTTGGAGACTGAAGTGCAGGTGGACTGTTACAGAGAGCAGAGGTTTGAGACTGAGGTGTAGAAGGACTGTTACAGAGAGTAGAGTTTGGAGACTCAGGTGCAGAAGGACTGTTACAGAAAGCAGAGTTTGGAAAATGGGCTGCAGAAGGACCATTACAGAGAGCAGATGTTGGAGACTGCGGAATAGGTCTGTTACCGAGAGCAGAGGTTGGAGACTGGGGTGCAGAAGGACTCTTACATAGAGCACAGGTTGGAGACTGAGGTGCAGAAAGATAGATAGATACAGAGAAAAAAGGTTGGAGACTGGGGTTCAGACAGACTGATACAGATAGCAGAGATGGATACTGGGGTGGCGAAGGATCGTTACAAAGAGCAGAGGTTGGAGACTGCGGTACAGAAGGACTGTTACAGAGAGCAGATCTCAGAGTCTGGGGAGCAGAAAAACTGTTGCAGAGGACAGACTTTGGAGACTGGGGTGGAGAAGGAATGTTACAGAGAGCAGAGTTGGGAAACTGGAGTGCAGAAAGATCTTAAAGAGAGCAGAGTTTGGAGACTGTGATGCAGAAGGAGTGTTATAAAGAGCAGACATTGGAGACTGGGTTCCAGAAGAATCGTTCAAGAGGGCAGATTTTAGAAACTAAGGTGAAGAAGGACTGTTACACCCAGCAGAGTTTGGAGACTGAGGTGCAGAAGGACTGTTACAAAGAGCAGAGTTTGGAGACTGGGGTGCAGAAGGACTGTTTCAGAGAGTAGAGTTTGGAGACTGGGGTTCAGATGGATCTTACAGAGAGCAGAGTTTGGAGACTGGGGTTCAATAGGACTTTTGCAGAGACCAGATGTTGGAGAATGGGGTGGAGAAGAATCGTTGCAGAAAACCGAGGTTGGAGACTGGGTGCAGAAGAATCATTCCAGAGAACAGATTTTGGAGACTGGTTGCAGAAGTTTCGTGAAGAGAGCCGAGGTGTCAGACAAGGTTTAGTAGGACTGTTAAAGAGAGCAGAGTTTGGAGACTGAGGTGCAGAAGGACTGTTACAGAAAGCAGAGTTTGAAAATTGGGGTGCAGAAAGACTGTTACAGAGACCAGAGGTTGGAGACTGCGGTATAGAAAAACTGTTACAGAGAGCAGAGGTTAGAGACTGGGGTGCAGAAGGAATGTTACAGAGAGCAGAGTTTGGAGACTAGGTGGCAGAAGGATCTTACATAGAGCAGAGGTTGGAGACTGAGGTGCAGAAGAAATGTTACCGAGAGCAATGGTTGGAGACTGGGGTGCAGAAGAATTTTTGCACGGAGCAGAGGTTGGAGACTGACATGCTGAAGGACTCTTGAAGACAACAGTTGTTGGAGAATGGGGTGCAGAAGGACCGTTGCAGAGAGCAGATGGTGGAGACTGAGGTGCAGAAAGATTGTTACAGACAGCAGAGGTTGGAGACTGGGTTGAAGAAGGACTGTTACGAATTTCAGAGTTTGGAGACTGGGGTGCAGAAGGATATTTCAGAGTGCAGAGGTAGGAGACAGTGGGGCAGACGAACTGTTGCAAAGAACAGTGGTCTTAGACTGTGGTGCATAAGGACTGTTACAGAGAGCAGAGTTTCGAGACTTTGTTGCAGAAAGACCTTACATTAAGCAGAGGTTGGAGAATGAGGTGCAGAAGAAATGTACCAAGAGCAGAGTTAGGATACTGGGGTGAAGAAGGACTGTTGCCGAAACCAGAGGTTGGAGACTGTCGTGCAGAAGAACCGTTGCAGAGAACAGAGGTTGGAGACTGGGGTGGAGAAGGAATGTTACAGAGAGCAGAGTTTGGAAACTGGGGTGTAGAAGGATCTTACAGAGAGCACAGGTTGGAGACTGGGGTGCAGAAGGATAGTTGCAGAGAACCGAGTTTTCAGACTGAGGTGCAGAAGGACTGTTGGAGATTTCATAGGTTGGAGACTGGGGTGCAGAAGGATCTTTGCAGAGAGCAGAGGTTTGAGACTGGGGTGCAGAAGGACTGTTACAGAGAACAGAGTTTGGTGACTGCGGTGCAGAAGGCCTGTTATAGAGAGCATAGTTTGGTGAAAGGATGCAGAACGACTGTTACTGAGGGCAGAGTTTGGAGAATGAGTTGCAGAAGGATC
>NW_027523807.1:0-45347 GCF_052094955.1 Ictidomys tridecemlineatus | reverse complement strand
CTGTTACAGAAAGCAAAGGTTGAAAATTGGGGTACAGAGGGACCGTTATAGAGAGCAGAGGTTGGAGACTGCGGTATATAAAGACTGTAACAGAGAGCAGAAGTTGGAGTATATGGGGAAGAAGGACTGGTACAGAGAGCAGAGGTTGAAGACTGGGGTGCAGAAGAATTGTTACAGAGAGCAGAGGTTGGAGATTGGGGTCCAGAAGGACTTTTACACAGAGCAGAGGTTGAAGACTGGGGTGTAGAAGGACTGTTGCAGAGAGCAGATGTTGGAGACTTGGGTGAAGACGGACTGTTGCAGAGAGAAGAATTTGGAGACAGAGGTTCAGAAAGACTGTTGTGGAGAGGAGACGTTGGAGACTAGGGTGCAGAATGATCGCTGCATAGAGCAGAGGTTGGAGCCTGAGGTGCAAAAAGAGTGTTACAGAGAGCAGAGGTTGGAGACTGGGGTGCAGAACGAATGTTACGGAGAGCAGAGTGTGGAGAAGGGGTCCAGAAGGACTGCTATAGATCACAGAGTTTAGAGACTGGGTTGAAGAAGGATCTAACAGAGAGCAGATGTTGGGGATCCAGGTGCAGAAGGACTGTTAGAGTTAGTAGAGGTTGGAGACTTTGGTGCAAAAGGATAATAGCAGAGAATAGCGTTTTAAGACTGAGGTGCAGAAGGACTGTTGCAGATACCACAGGTTGGAGACTGGGGTGCAGAAGGCTTGTTATAGAAAACAGAATATGGAGACTGGGGTTCAGAAGACCTGTTAAAAATAGGAGAGTTCAAAGAAGGGGTACAGAAGGTCTGTTAGCGAGTGCAGAGTCTGGAGACTGGGTTGCAGAAGGATCTTACAGAGAGCATATGTTGGAGACTGAGGTGTAGAATGATCGTTGCAGAAAGAAGAGGTTAGAGACTGGGGTGCAGAAGGCCTGTTACAGAGAGCAGAGGTTGAACACTGGGGTGCAGAAGGACTGTTATAGAGAGCAGAGTTAGGGACTGAGTGACAGAAGGTTCTTACAAACAGCAGAGTTTGGAGACTGAGATGCAGGAGGACTGTTACAGAGAGCAGTGTCTGAAGACTGGGATTCAGATGGATCTTGCCAAGAGAAGAAGTTTCAGACTGAGGTGTAGATCGACTGATATAAAGAGCAGAGGTTGGAGACTGAGGTGAAGAAGGACTGTTAATGGGAGCAAATTTTGGAGACTGTGTTGCAGAAGAATCTTACATTGAGCAGAGTTTGGAAACTGAGGTGCAGAAGGACTGTTACAGAGAGAAGATGTTGAAGTCTGGGGTGCAGAAGGATTGTTGCAGAGAGCAAAATTTTCAAATTGAGGTGCGGAAGGACTTTTGCAGAGAGCAGATGTTGGAGACTGGGGTGTAGAAGTTTCGTTGCACAGAATAGAAGTTGGAGACTGCCGTACAAAAGGACTGTTATAGAGAGCAGAGGTTGGAGACTGGGGTGCAAAAGAACTGATGTAGAAAGTAGAGGTTGGAGACTGGCGTGCTGATGGATCGTTGGGGCGAGAAGAGTATGGAGACAGGGGTATAGAAGGACTGTTGCAGAGAGAAGAGGTTGGAGACTGGGGTGTAGACGGACTGTTGCAGAGAACAGACGTTGGAGACTGGGGTGCAGAAGGATCGTTGGTGGGAGCAGAGTATGGAGACTGGGGTGTAGAAGGACTGTTGCAGAGAGCAGAGGTTGGAGACTGGGGTGGATAATGACTCTAGCAGAGAGCAGATGTTTGAGACTGGGGTTCAAAATGACTGTTGCAGAGAGCAGAGTATGTAGTCTGGGGTGCAGAAGGACTGTTGCAGAGAGGAGAGGTTGCAGACTCAGTTGCAGAAGGACGGTTGCAGAGGGCAGAGTTTGGAGACTGTGGTTTTAAATGACTGATACAGAAAGCAGAGGTTGGATACTGGGGTGCATAAGGACCCTTACAGAGAAAAGAGGTTGGAGACTGTGGTAAAAAAGGACTGTTACAGAGAGTAGAGGTTGGAGTCTAAGGTGCATAAGAACCGATGTCGAGAACAGAGTTTGGAGACTGGCGTGCAGAAGGACCCTTGGGGCGATCAGAGTATGTAGACTGGGTTGTAGAAGGACTGTTGCAAAGAGCAGTGATTGGAGACTGAGTTACAGAAAGACTGTTACAGAGAGCAGAGGTTTGAGACTGGGATGCAGATTGATTATTGCAGAGAGCAGTGTTTTCAGACCGAGGTACAGAAGAACTGTTGCAGGAAGCAGATGTTGGAGATTGGGGTTCACAAGGAAAGTTGAAGCTAGCAGATGTTTCAGACTGGGGTGCAGAAGGATCATTGCAGAGAGCAGAGGTTTGAGACTGAGGTAGAGAAAGATCGTTGCAGAGAGCAGAGGATCGAGACTGGGATGCAGAAGGATAGTTACAGAGAGCAAAGTTTGGAGACTGGGGTGAAGAAGGACCTTTACAGAAAGCACATGTTGGAGACTGGGGTGCAGAAGAAATGTTGCTAAGAGCAAAGGTTGGAGATTTGTTTGCAGAAGGACTGTGGCAGTAAGAAGAGGTTGGAGACTGAGGTGCAAAAAGACTGTTGCAGGGAGAAGAGTTTAAAGACTGGGGTGTAGAAGGACTGTTACAGAAAGCAGAGGTTAGAGACTGGGGTGCAGACGAATTTTACAGAGAGCAATGGTGTGATACTGGGGTGCAGAAGGAATGTTGCAGAGAGCAGATGTTGCAGACTGTGGTGCATAATGACTGTTGCTTAAAGCAGAGGTTGGAGGCTGAGGTGTTTAAGGACTGTTACAGAGAGCAGAGGTTGGAGACTGGGGTGCAGAAGGATTATTGCAGAGAGCAGAGTTTTCAGACTGAGGTAAAGAAGAACTTTTGCAGAGAGCAGATGTTGTAGACTGGGTTGCACAAAGACTGTTGCAGAGAGCAGATGTTGGAGACTGGGGTGCAGATTGACTGATACAGAGAGCAGAAGTTGGAGACTGGGGTGCAGAAGGCCTGTTACAGAGAGCAGAATTTGGAAACTGGGTTGATGAAGGACTGCTACAGAGAGCAGAGATTGGAGACTGGGCTGCAGAAGGATCTTAAAGAGAGCAGAGGATGGAGACTGAGGCGCAGAAGAACTGTTACAGAGAGTAGAGGTTGGAGACTGAGGTGCAGAAGGACCGTTGAAGAGAGCAGAGGTTTGAGACTGAGGTGCATAAGGATTGTTACAGAGATCAGAGGTTGGAGACTGGGGTTCAGAAGGATTGTTGCAGAGAGCAGAGGTTTTAGACTGGGATGTAGAAGGACTGTTGCAGAGTGTAGAGGTTAGAGATTTAGGTCCAGAAGGGCTGTATCAGAGAGCAGACGATGGAGACTGGGGTGTAGAAGGACTGACACAAAAAGCAGAGGTTAAAGACTTGGGTCCAGAAGTACCCTTACAGAGAGCAAAGGTTTGAGAATGCAGCAGAGAAGGACTGTTACAGAGAGCAAAGTTTGGAGAGTAGGGTGGAGAATGACTGTTGCAGAGGGCAGATGTTAGAGACTGGGGTGCAAAAGGACTGTTGCAGAGAGCAAAGGTTGGAGACTAGGGTGTAGAAGGACTGTTGCAAAGAGCAGAGGTTGCAGACTGAGTTGCAGACGGACGGTTACAGAGGGCAGAGTTTGGAGACTGTGTTTCAAAATGACTGATACAGAAAGCAGAGGTTGGATACTGGGGTGCAAAAGACCCTTACAGAGAAAAGAGGTTGGAGACTATGATACAGAAGGACTGTTACAGAGAGCAGAAGTTGGAAAATGGGGTGCAGAAGAACTGAGAAGAGAACAGACTTTGGAGACTGGGGTGCAGAAGAATAGTTGGGGCGATCAGAGAATGGAGACTGGGGTGTAGAAGGACTGTTTCAGAGAGCAGAGTTGGAGACTGTGGTGTAGAAGGACTGTTTAAGAGAGCAGATGTTGGAGACTTGTGCGCAGAAGGACTGTTGCATAGAGCTGAGATTGGAGATTGAGGTACAGAAGGACTGTTACAAAGAGCAGAGTTTGGAGACTGGATTGCAAATGGAGTATTACAGAGAGCGGAGTTTTCAGACTGAGGTACAGAGGAACTGTTGGAAAAAGCAGATTTTGGAGACTGGGGTTCAAAAGGACTGTTGAAGCGAGAGGAGGTTTGAGACTGGGGTGCAGAAGGATCATTGCAGAGAGCAGAGTTTGGAGACTGAGGTGCCGAAGGGTGGTTGCAGAGAGCAGAGGTTCGAGACTGGGGTGCAGAAGGATCGTTACAGAGAGCAGAGTTTGGAGACTGAGGTGCAGAAAGACTATTACAGAGAGCACAATTTGGACACTGGGGTGCAGAAGGAATGTTGTAGAGAGCAGAGGTTGGAGACTTGGATGCAGAAGGACTGTTGCAGAAAGCAGAGTTTGGAGACTGAGGTGCAGAAAGACTGTTGCAGAGAGCAGAGGTTAAAGACTGGGGTGCAGAAGACAGTTACAGGTAGCAGACCTTGGAGAGTGGGTTTCAGAAGAATCTTACAGAGAAAAGAGTTTGGAGACTGCGGGGCAGAAGGACTGTTACAGAGAGCGGATGTTTGAGACTGGGGTGCATAAAAATCATTTCAGAGAGCAGAGGTTGGAGACCGGGATGCAGACAGACTTTTACATAGAGCATATGTTTGATACTGGGTGCAGAAGCTATGTTGCAGAGAGCAGAGTTTTGAGACTAGGTTCCAGAAGGACTGTTTCAGCGTGCAGGGGTTGGAGACTGGTGTGCAGAAGGATCTTACAGTGAGCAGAGTTAGGCGACTGGGGTGCAGAAGGACTGTTTTAGAGAGCCGAGGTAGGAGACTGGGGTGCAGATAGATCGTTGCAGAGAGTAGAGGTTGGATACTGGGGTGCAAAAGGCCTGTTACAGAGAGCAGAGTTTGGAGACAGGGGTGCAGAAGGACTGTTACAGAGAGCAGAGTTTGCAGACTTGTTTTCAGAAGGATCTTACAGAGAGCAGAGGTAGGAGACAGAGGTACAGAAAGACTGTTACAGAGAGCAGAGGTTGGAGACTGGGGTGCAGATGGATTGTTTCAGAGAGCAGATTTTTCAGACTGAGGTACAGAAGAACTGTTTCAGAGAACAGATGTTGGAGACTGGGTTGCACAAGGACTGGTTTAGGGAGCAGAGGTTGGAGACTGAGGTGCTGAAAAATCGTTGCAGAGAGCAGAGTTTGGAGACTGGGGTGCAGATGGACTGATACAGAGAGCAGAGTTTGGAGACTGGGGTGCCCAAGGCCTGTTACAGAGAGCAAAGTTTGGAGACTGGAGTGCAGAAGGATCTTACAAAGAGCAGAGGTTGCAGACTGAGGTGCAAAAGCACTGTTTCAGAGAGTAGAGGTTAGAGACTGAGGTGCAGAAGGACCCTTGCAAAGAGCAGAGGTTGGAGACTGAGGTGCAGAAGGATAGTTACAGAGAAAAGAGGTTGGAGACTGGGGTGCAGAAAAACTTTTGCAGAGTTCAGAGATTTTAGACTGGGGTCTAGTAGGACTGTTACAGAGAGTAGAGTTTGGATATTGGGGTCCAGAAGGACTGTTACAGAGAGCAGAGGTTGGAGACTGGGGTGGAGAAGGACTGTTGCAGAGAGCAATGCTGGAGACTGGGGTGCAAAAGCAGAGTTGCAGAGAGAAGAGGATGGAGACTGGCGTGCAGAAGGATCCTTGGGGTGAGCAGAGTATGGAGACTGGGCTGTACAAGGACTGTAACACAGAGCAGAGGTTGGAGACTAGGGTTTAGAAGGACTTTTTCAGAGGACAGATGTTGGAGACTTTGGTGAAGAAGAACTGTTGCATAGAGCAGAGGATGGAGACTGAGATGCGGATGACGGTTACAGAAAGCAGAGTTCGAAGACTGGGGTGCAGAAGGACTGTTACAGAGAGCAGACTTTGGAGACTGTGGTGCAGAAGGATCGTTGCAGAGAGCATAATTTGGAGACTTGGGTTCAGAAAGATGGTTAGATAGAGCAGAGGTTGGAGACTGTTGAGCAGAAGGACTTCTACTGAGAGCACAGGTCGGAGACTGGGGTGCAGAAGGACTTTAACAGAAAGCACAGGTTAAAGACTGAGGTGCAGAAAAACTATTGCAGAGATCAAACTTAGAAGACTGGGGTTTAGAAGGAGTGTTGCAGAGAGAAGGAGTCTGAGACTGAGGTGCAGAAGGACCCTTACAGAGAGCAGAAGTTGGAGACTCTGGTACAGAGGAGTGTTACAGAGAGCAGAGGTTGGAGACAGGTGTGCAGAAGGATCTTACAGCGAGCATACCTTGGAGACTGGGGTGCAGAAGGCTCATTACAGAGAGCAGAGGTTGGAAACTGGAATGAAGAAGGACTGATACAGATAACAGAGGTTGGAGACTGGGTTGCAGGAGGATGGTAAAGAGAGAAGAGGTTGGGGACTGAGGTGCAGATGCACTGTAACAGAGAGAAGAGTTTGGAGACTGAGGTGCAGAAGGACCCTTGCAGAGAGCAGAGGTTGGAGATTCGGGTGCAGAAGTCCCATTACAGAGAGCAGTGCTAGGAGACTGGGGTACAGAAGAACAGTTACAGAGAGAAGAGTTTTAAGACTGGGTTGCAAAAGGATCTTACGGAGAGCAGAGTTTGGAGACTGAGATACAGATGGACTGTTACAGAGAGCAGAGGTTGGAGACTGAGGTGAAGAAGGACTGTTTTAGAAACTGAGGTGCAGAGGACTGTTTTAGAGAGCAGAGGTTTGAGACTGGGGTGCAGAAGGACTGATACAGAAAGAAGAGCTTGGTGACTGGGGTGCAGAAGGACCGTTGCTGAGAGCAAAGTTTAAGACTGAGGTGGAGAAAGACTGTTGCAGAGAGCAGATGTTAGAGACTGGGGTGCAGAATAACTGTTTTAGAGAACAGAGGTTGGAGACTGGTGTGCAGAAGGACCATTGCATATAGCAGAAGTTGGAGACTGGATTTCAGAAGTAACATACAAAGAGGAGAGTTTGAACGCTGAGGTGCAGAAGAACTGTTGCAGAGAGCAGAGGTTGCAGATTGGGCCGCAGTAGGACTATTGCAGAGAGCAGAGGTTGAAGTCTGAGGTGCAGAAGGACTGCTACAGAGAGCATAATTTTTAGACCGGGGTGCAGAAGCACTGATACAGAAAGCAGACTTTGGAGACTGGGTTGCAGAAGGACCATTACAGAGATAAGAGGTTAAAGACAGCAGTACAGAAGGACGGTTACAGAGAGCAGAGGTTGGAGATTGGGGTGGAAAAAGAATATTGCAGAGAGTAGATTTCGGAGACTGGGCTGCAGAAAGACTGTTGCAGCGAGCAGAGTTTGAAGACTGGGGTGCAGGAGGACTGTTGCAGAGAGCAGAGGTTGAAGACTGAGGTGGAGAAGGACCCTTACAGAGAACAGAGGTTGGATACTGTTGTACAGAAGAACTTTTACAGGGAGCAAAGGTTGGAGACTGGCGTGCAGAATAACTGTTGTGGAGAACAGAGTTTGGAGAGTGGGGTGCAGATGGACCATTGCAGATAGCAGAGGTTGGAGACTGGGTTTCAGAACGATCATACAGAGAGCAGAGTTTGGAAACTGAGGTGCAGAAGGACTGATGCAGAGAGCATAGGTTTGAGGTTGGGGCGCAGTAGGACTGTTGAAGAGAGCAGAGGTTGGAGTCTGATGTGCAGAAAGACTGTTACAGAGAGCAGAGTTTAGAGACCGGGGTGCAGAAGGACTGATACAGAAAGCAGAGATTTTAGACTGCGGTGCTGAAAAAAAATTACAGAGAGCAGAGGTTGGAAACTGAAGTAGAGAAGGACGGTAACAGAGAGCAGAAGTTGGAGACTGGGGTTAAAAAGGACTGTTGCAGAAAGCAGATTTTGGAGACTGTGGTGCAGAAGGACTGTTGCAGAGAGCAGAGGTCGAAGAGTGAGGTGCAGAAGGACTGTTACAGAGAGCATAGTTTGTAGAATGGGGTGAAGAAGGAACCTTACAGAGAACAGAGGTTGAATACTGCGGTATCGAAGAACAGTTGCAGAGAACAAGGTTGGAGACTGGGGTGCATAGGGACCATTACATAGAGTAGACGTTAGAGACTGTGGTGCAGAAGGAATGTTACCGAGAGAAGAGTTTCGAAACTGGGGTGCAGAAGAATCTTCCAGTGAAAAAATTTTGGAGACTGGGGTGATAAAGGATTGTTGCAGAGAGCAGATGTTGGAGACTTAGGTGCAGAAGGATTGTTACAGAGAGCAGAGGGTGGAGACTGGGGGTGCCAAAGGACTGTTACAGAGAGCAGAGGTTTGAGAGTTGGGTGCAGAAGGACTGTTACAGAGAGCAGAGTTTGGAGTCTGGGTTCAGAAGTACTGTTACAGAAAGCAGAGTTTGGAGACTGGTTTTCAGAAGAATCTTACAGAGAGCAGAGTTTTGAGACTGCGGTACAGAAGGACTGTTACAGAGAGCAGAGGTTGGAGACTGGGGAGCAGAAAAACTGTTGCAGAGGACAGAGGTTTTAGACTGGGGTGCAGCTCGACCATTGCAGAAAGCATATGTTGGAGACTGGGGTAGAGAAGGCATGATACAGAGAGCAGAGTTTGGATACTGGGGTGCAGTAGGATCTTACAGAGAGAAGAGGTTGGAGACTGATGTGCAGCAGGACTC
Source organism: Ictidomys tridecemlineatus (assembly GCF_052094955.1). Classification (NCBI taxonomy): domain Eukaryota; kingdom Metazoa; phylum Chordata; class Mammalia; order Rodentia; family Sciuridae; genus Ictidomys; species Ictidomys tridecemlineatus. The sequence continues at coordinate 36,739 of NW_027523807.1, read as the reverse complement.
TTACAGAGAGCAGAGTTTGGAGACTGGGGTGCAGAAGGACTGATACAGAAAGCAGAGATTGGAGTTTTTGGTGAAGAAAGAAGGTTACAGAGAGCAGAGGTTGGACTGCAGTACAGAATGTCTTTTACAGAGAGCAGTGGTTGGAGTCTGAGGTGCAGAAGGATTGTTGCAGACATCAGATGTTGCTAACTAGGGTGCAGAAAGACTGTTGCAGAGAGCAGAGTTTAGAGACTGGGGTGAAGAAGGACTGATACAGAAAGCAGAGGGTGGAGACTGGGGTGCAGAAGGACTCTTACAGAGAGAAGATGTTGGAGACTAGGTTTCAGAAGGACTGTTAAAGAGAGCAGAGTTTAGAGACTGGGATGGAGAAGAATTGTTGCAGAGAGAAGACTTTGGAGACTGGGGTGCAGAAGGACTGTTGCAGAGAGCAGAGGTTGGAGACAGGTGTGCAGAAGGACCTTTGCAGAGAACAGAGGTTGGAGATTGAGGTGCAGAAAGAATATTAAAGAGAGCAGTAGTAGAAGACTGGGGTTCAGAAGGATTGTTACAGAGAGCAGAGTTTGGAGACTGGGGTGCAGATGGTCTGTGGCCGAGAGCAGAGGTTGGAATCTGGGGTGCATAAGGACTGTTACAAAGAGCATAGCTTCGAGACTGGGTTGCAGAAGTCCTTTTACAGAGAGCTGAGGTTGGAAACTGTTGTGTAGAAGAACTGTTACAGAGAGCTGAGTTTGGAGACTGGGTTGCAGAAGGGTCTTACAGAAAGCATAGTTAGGAGGCTGAAGTGCAAAATGATCATTGCAGAGAGCAGAGTTTTCAGACTGAGTTGCAGAAGGACTGATTCAGAGAGCAGATGTTGGAGACTAGTGTGCAGAAGGACTGTTACAGAGAGCAGAGTTTAGAGACTGGGGTTCAGATGGATCTTACAGAGAGCAGAGTTTGGAGACTGGGGTGCAAAAGGACTGTGGCAGAGAGCAGATGTTTGAGACTAGGGTGGGGAAGAATCATTGCAGAGAGAAGAGGTTGGAGACTGGGGTTCAGAAGGCCTGTTACAGAGAGCAGAGGTTGGAGACTTGGTTGCAGAAGTCCTGTTGCAAAGAGCAGTGTTTGGAGACTGTTGTGCAGCAGGACTTTTACAGAGTGAAAAGTTTTAAGACTAAGTTGCAGAAGGATCTTAGAGAGAGCAGACTTGTGAGACTTAGGTGTAGCAGGACTGTTACACAGAGCAGAGGTAGGAGACTGGGGTGCAGAAGGGTCCTTGCAGAGAGCAGAGTTTTCAGACTGAAGTTTAGAAGAACTGTTGCAGAGAGCAGATGTTGAAGACTGGGGCACAGAAGGATTGTTACGGAGAGCAGATGTTGGAGACTGTAGTGCATAAAGATTTTACAGAGAGCAGAGATTGGTGACTATGGTGCAGAAGGACTGTTGCCGAGAGCAGAGGTTGGAGACTGGGGAGGAGAAAAATCATTGCAGAGAGAAGAGGTTGGAGACTGGGATTCTGAAGGCCTGTTACAGAGAGCAGAGTATCAAGACTGGGTTGCAAAATTCCTGTTACGGAGAGCAGAGGTTGGAATCTATTCTGCAGAAGGACTGTTACAGAGAGCAGAGTTTGGAGACAGGGTTGTAGTAGGGCCTTGCAGAGAGAAGATGTAGGAGACCGAGGTGCAGAAGGATCGTTGCAGAGAGCAGAGTTTTAGACTGAGTTACAGAAGGACTCTTGCGGAGAAAAGATGTTGGAGACTGGTGTGCAGAAGGACTGTTGCAGAGAGCAGAAGTTGGAGACTGGTGTGAAAAAGGATCGGTGCAGAGAGCAGAGGTTGAAGACTGGTGTGCAGAAGGACAGTTACAGAGAGCAGAGTTTGGAGACTGGGTTGGAGAAGGATCCTACAGAGGTTGAAGAATGAGGTGCAGAAAGACTGTTACAGAGAGTAGATGTTGGAGACTGAGGTGCAGAAGTAACGTTGAGGAGTACAGAGTTTGGAGATTGAGGTGCAGAAGGATTTATACAGAGAGCAGAGGTTGAAGATTGGGGTGCAGAAGGACTGTTGCATATAGCGGATTTTGGAGTTGTGTTGCAGAAGGACTGTTGCAGAGAGGAGAGGTTGAAGACTGAGTTGCAGAAGGACTGTTACAGAAAGCAGAGGTTGGAGACTGGCGTGCAGAAGGACTGACACAGAAAGCAGAGATTGGAGTCTTGGGTGCAGAAAGACTGTTATAGAGAGCAGAGGTTGGATTCTGCAGTACAGGAGGATTGTTACAGAGAGCAGAGGTTGGAGACTGGGGTGCAGAAGGACTGTAAAAGAGAGTAGATGTTGGTAACTAGGGTGCCTTAGGAATGTTGCAGAGAGCAGCGTTTGGAGACTGGGGTGCAGAAGAACTGTTGCGGAGAGCAGAGGTTGGAGACTGAGGTTCAGAAGGACTGTTGTAGAGATCAGAGGATGGAGACTGGGGTGCAGTAGGACTGTTACAGAAATCACATGATGGAGACTGAGGTGCAGAAGGAGAGTTACAAAGAGCAAAGGTTGGAGACTGGGGTTAAGAAAAACTGATTCAAAAAGCAGAGGTAGAAGACTGGGTTGCAGAAGGACCATTACAGAGAGCAGAGGTTGGATACTGCGATACAGAAGGACTGTTACAGAGAGCAGATGTTGGAGACTGGGGAGCAGAAGGACTGTTACAGAGAAAAGAGTTTTGAGACTGGGGTGCCGCAGGACCCACGCCGAAAGCAGAGGTTTGAGACTGGGGTGGAGAAGGAGTGTTAGAGAGAGCATATTTTGGAAACTGGAGTGCAGAAATATCTTACAGAGATCAGAGGTTGGAGCCTGTGGTGCAGAAGGACTGTTGCAGAGAGCAGACGTTGGAGACTGGGGTCTAGAAGGATCTTTGCAGAGAGCTTTGTTTGGAGACTGGGGTGAAGAAGGACTGTGGCAGAGAGAAGATGTTGGAGACTGGGGTGCAGAAGGACTGTTACAGAGAGCAGAGGTTGGAGACTGGGGTGTAATAGGAATGTTACAGAGAGCAGGTTTTAGAGACTGAGATTCAGATGGACTGTTACAGACAGCAGATATTGCAGACAGAGGTGCGGAAGGACAGTTACAGAGAGCAGAATTTGGAGACTAGTGTTCAGAAGGACTGTAAAAGAGAGCAGAGGTTGTAGACTGGGGTTCAAATGGATCTTTCAGAGAGCAGAGTTCGGAGACTGGGGTGCAAAAGGACTGTTGATGAGAGCAGATTGTGGAGACAGGGGTGGAGAAGAATCGATGCAGAGAGAACAGGTTGGAGACTGGGGTGCAGAAATCCTGTTACAGAGAGCAGAGGTTTGAGACTGTTGTGCAGCAGGAGTGTTACAGAGTGCAGAGTTTAAAGACTAAGTTGCAGAAGGATCTTAGAGAGAGCATACTTGTGAGACTGAGGTGCAGCAGGACTGCTACACAGAGCAGAGGAAGGAGACTGGGGTGCAGAAGAATCTTTGTAGAGAGCAGAGTTTTCAGACTGAGGTGCAGAAGAACTGTTGCAGAGAGCAGATGTTGAAGACTAGGGTGCAGAAGGATTGTTACAGAGAGCAGAGTTCGGAGACTGGAGTACATGAAGATCTTACAGAGAGCAGAGATTGGTTACTAGGGTGCCCAAGGACTGTTGCCGAGAGCAGAGGTTGGAGACTGGGGTGGAGAAAAATCATTGCAGAGAGAAGAGGTTGGAGACTGGGGTTCTGAAGGCCGATTACAGAGAGCAGAGTTTCGAGACTGGATTGCAAAATTCATGTTACAGAGAGCAGAGGTTGGAAACTATTCTGCAGAAGGACCGTTACGAGAGCAGAGTTTGGAGACTGGGTTGTAGAAGGGTCTTACAGAGAGCAGATGTAGGAGACTGAGGTGCAGAAGGATCGTTGCAGAGAGCAAAGTTTTAGACTGAGTTGCAGAAGGACTGATTCAGAGAGCAGATGTTGGAGACTAGTGTGCAGAAGGACTGTTACAGAGAGCAGAGTTTGGAGACTGGGGTTCAGATGGATCTTACAGAGAGCAGAGTTTGGAGACTGGGGTGCAAAAGGACTGTGGCAGAGAGCAGATGTTTGAGACTAGGGTGGAGAAGAATCATTGCAGAGAAAAGAGGTTGGAGACTGGGGTGCAGAAGGCCTGTTACAGAGAGCAGAGGTTGGAGACTGAGGTTCAGAAGTAACGTTGAGTAGTACAGAGTTTGGAGACTGAGGTGCAGAAGGATTGTTAAAGAGAGCAGAGGTTGGAGACTGGAGTGCAGATGGACTGTTGCAGATAGCGGATTTTGGAGTCTGTGGTGCATAAGGACTGTTGCAGAGAGCAGAGGTTGGAGACTGAGGTGCAGAAGGACTGTTATAGAGAGCAGAGGTTGGAGACTGGGGTGCAGAAGGACTGACACAGAAAGCAGAGATTTGAGTCTGGGGTGCAGAAAGACTGTTACAGAGAGAAGAGGTTGGATTCTGCAGTACAGGAGGACTGTTACAGAGAGCAGAGGTTGGAGACTGGTGTGCAGAAGTACTGTAAAGAGAGCAGATGTTGGTAACTATGGTTTTGTAGGAATGTTGCAGAGAGCAGAGTTTGGAGACTTGGGTGCAGAAGAACTGTTTCAAAGAGCAGAGATTAGAGATTGAGGTGCAGAAGGAGTGTTGTAGAGATAAGAGGTTGGAGACTGGGGTGCAGTAGAATCATTGCAATGATCAGAGTTAAAGACTGGGGTGCAAAAGGACTGATAGAGAAAGCAGAGATTGGAGTTTGTGGTGAAGAAAGAAGGTTACAGAGAGCAGAGGTTGGACTGCAGTACAGAATGTCTTTTACAGAGAGCAGTGGTTGGAGTCTGGGGTACAGAAGGACTGTTGCAGAGATTAGATGTTGCTAACTAGGGTGCAGAAAGACTGTTGCAGAGAGCAGAGGTTGGAGACTGGGGTGCAGAAGGACTGATACAGAAAGCAGATTGTGAAGACTGGGGTGCAGAATGGCTCTTACAGAGAGCACATGTTGGTGACTAGGTTGCATAAGGACTGTTAAAGAGAGCGGAGTTTAGAGACTGGCGTGTAGAAGGACTGTTGCAGAGAGCAGAAGTTGGAAACTGTTGTGCAGAAAGACTGTTACAGAGAGCAGAGTTTGGAGACTGGGTTGCAGAAGGGTCTTGCAGAGAGCAGAATTATGAGGCTGAGGTGCAGAAGGATAATTGCAGTGAGTAGAGTTTTCAGACTGAGTTGCAGAAAGACTGTTTCATAGAGCAGATGTTGGAGACTTGGGTGCAGAAGGACTGTTACAGAGAGCAGAGTTTGGAGACTGGGTTGGAGAAGAATCCTACAGAGAGCAGAGGTTGGAGAATGAGGTGCAGAAGGAGTGTTAAAGAGAGTAGAAGTTGTAGACTGAGGTGCAGAAAGACCGTTGCAGAGAACAGAGTTTGGAGACTGAGGTGCAGAAGCATTGTAACAGAGGATGAAGACTGGGGTGCAGAAGTACTTTTGCAGGGAGCAGAGGTTGGAGACTGGGGTGCAGAAAGACTGTTGCTGAGAGCAGAGGTTGGAGACTGAGGTCCAGAAGTACTCTTAAAGAGAGCAGATTTTCGACACTTGGGTGCAGAAGGACTGATACAGAAAGCAGAATTTGGAGTCTTGGGTGGAGAAAGACCATTACAGAGAGCAGAGGTGGAGACTGCAGTACAGGCGGACTGTTACAGAGAGTAGAGGTTGGAGACTGGGGTGCAGAAAGACTGTTTCAGAGAGCAGATGTTGGTAACTATGGTGCAGAAGGACTGTTGCAGAGAGCAGAGTTTGGAGACTGGGATGCAGAAGGACTCTTGCAGAGAGCATAGGTTTGAGACTGGGGTGCAGAAGGTCTGTTACAGAGGACAGAAGTTGAAGACTGGCGTGCAGTAAAACTGTTACAGAAATCACAGGATGGAGAGTGAGGTGCAGAAGGAGAGATACAGAGAGCAAATTTTGGAGACTTGGATTAAGAAAAACTGATTCAAAAAGCAGAGGTAGGAGACTGGGTTGCAGAAGGACCATTACAGAGAGAATAGGTTGGATACTATGATACAGAAGGACTGTTAGAGAGAGCATATGTTGGAGACTGGGGAACAGAATGACTGTTACAGAGAAAAGAGTTTTGAGACTGGGGTGCCGCAGGACCCTCGCCGAAAGCAGAGGTTTGAGACTGGGGTGGAGAAGGAGTTTTAGAGAGAGCATATTTTGGATACTGGAGTGCAGAATAATCTTACAGAGATCAGAGGTTGGAGACTGTGGTGCAGAAGGACTGTTGCAGAGAGCAGACGTTGGAGACTGAGGTCCAGAAAAATCTCTGCAGAGAGCATTGTTTGGAGACTGGGGTGAAGAAAAACTGTGGCAGAGATCAGATGTTGGAGACTCGGGTGCAGAAGGTTTGTTACAGAGAGCAGAGGTTGAAGACTGGGGTGTAGAAGGAGTGTTACAGAGAGCAGATTTTAGAGACTGAGGTTCAGATGGACTGTTAAAGAGAGCAGAGATTGCAGACTGAGGTGCGAAAGGACAGTTACAGAGAGCAGAATTTGGAGACTGGTGTGCAGAAGGACTGTTAAAGAGAGCAGAGGTTGGAGACTGGGGTTCAAATGGATCTTACAGAGAGCAGAGTTTGGAGACTGGGGTGCAAAAGGACTGTTGCAGAGAGCAGATGTTGGAGACTGGGGTGGAGAAGAATCGATGCAGAGAGAAGAGGTTGGAGACTGGGGTGCAGAAGGCCTGTTACAGAGAGCAGAGGTTGGAGGCTGGGTTGCAGAAGTCCTGTTACAGAGAGCAGAGGTTGGAGACTGTTGTGCACTAGGACTGTTACAGAGTGCAGAGTTTAAATATTAATTTGCAGAAGGATCTTAGAGAGACCAGACTTATGAGACTGAGGTGCAGCAGGACTGTTACAAAGAGAAGATGTAGGAGAATGGGGTGCAGAAGGATCCTTTCAGAGAGCAGAATTTTCAGACTGAGGTGCAGAAGAACAGTTGCACAGAGCAGATGTTGAAGACTGGGGTGTAGAAAGATTGTTAAAGAGAGCAGAGTTTGGACACTGGAGTGCATGAAGATCTTACAGAGAGCAGAGATTGGTGACTACGGTGCAGAAGGACTGTTGCCGAGAGCAGAGGTTTGAGACTGGGGTGGAGAAAAATCATTGCAGAGAGAAGAGGTTGGAGACTGGGGTTCTCAAGGCCGATTACAGAGAGCAGAGTTTCGAGACTGGATTGCAAAATTCCTGTTACAGAGAGCAGAGGTTGGAAATTATTCTGCAGAAGAACAGTTAGAGAGAGAAGAGTTTGGAGACTGGGTTGTAGAAGGGTCTTACAGAGAGCAGATGTAGGAGACTGAGGTGCAGAAGGATCGTTGCAGAGAGCAAAGTTTTAGATTGTGTTGCAGAAGGACTGTTGCAGAGAGCAGATGTTAGAGACTGGTGTGCAGAAGGACTGTTGCAGAGAGGAGAGTTTGGAGACTGGGTTGAAGAAGGATCGGTGCAGAGAGCAGATGTTGGAGACTGGTGTGCAGAAGGACAGTTATAGAGAGCAAAGTTTGGAGACTGGGTTGGAGAAGGATCCTTCAGAGAGCAGAGGTTGAAGAATGAGGTGCAAAAAGACTCTTACAGAAAGTAGATGTTGGAGACTGAGGAGTACAGAGTTTGGAGACTGAGGTGCAGAAGGATTGTTACAAAGAGCAGAGGTTGGAGACTGGGGTGCAGATGGACTGTTGCTGATAGCGGATTTTGGAGTATTTGGTGCATATGGACTGTTGCAGAGAGCAGAGGTTGGAGACTGAGGTTTAGTAGGACTGTTATAGAGAGCAGAGATTGGAGACTGGGGTGCAGAAGGACTGACACAGAAAGCAGAGATTTGAGTCTGGGGTGCAGAAAGACCGTTACAGAGAGCAGAGGTTGGATTATGCAGTACAGGAATACTGTTACAGAGAGCAGAGGTTGGAGACTGGGGTTCAGAAGGAGTGTAAGGAAGAGCAGATGTTGGTAACTAGGGTGCCGGAGGAATGTTGCAGAGAGCAGAGTTTAGAGACTGGGGTGCAGAAAAACTGTTGCAGAGAGCAGAGGTTGGAGACTGAGGTGCAGAAGGACTGTTGTAGAGATCAGAGGTTGGAGACTAGGGTGCAGTAGGATCATTGCAGAGAGCAGAAGTTAAAGACTGGGGTGCAGAAGGATTGTTTCAGATAGCAGTGGTTGAAGACTTGGGTGCAGAAGACCTGCTACAGAGAGCAGATTTGGAGACTGGCGTGCAGAAAGCCTGTTACAGAGTGAAGAGGATAAAGACTGGGGTGCAGAAGGAGTGTAACAAAGAGCTGAGTTTGTAGACTGGGTTTCTTAAGGATCTTAGAGAGAGCAGAGGTTGGAGTCTAAGGTGCAGGTGGACTGTTACAGAGAGCTGTGGTTTGAGACTGGGGTGCAGAAGGATAGTGGAGAGCAGAGGTTTCAGACTGAGGTGCAGAAGTACTGTTACAGAGAGCAGAGGTTGGAGATTGAGGTGTAGAAGGACTGTTACGGAGAGAAGAATTTTGAGACTGAGATGCAGAAGGACTGTTACAGAAAGCAGAGGTTGGAAATTGGGGTGCAGAAGGACCGTTACAAATGCAGAGGTTGGAGACTTCGGTATAGAAGGACTGTTACAGAGAGCATAGTTGGGAGACTTGGGTGCAGAAAAACTTTTACAGAAAGCAAAAGTTGGAGACTGAGGTGAAGAAGGATAGACACAGAGAGCAGAGGTTGGAGACTGGGGTTCAGAAGTACTGATACAGAAAGAAGAGTTTGGAGTCTGGGGTGCAGAAGGACCTATAGAGAGAGCAGAGTTTGGTGAATGCGGTACAGAAGGACTGTTACAGAGAGCAGATATTGGAGACTGGAAAGAAGAAGGACTGTTGAAGAGGACAGAGTTTGGAGACTGGGGTGCTGTTGGATCCTTTCAGAAAGCAGAGGTTGAATACTGGGGTGGAGAAGGAATGTTAGAGAGAGCAGAGTTTGGAAACTGGAGTGCAGAAAGATCTTACAGAGAGCCGAGGTTTTAGACTGTGGTGCAGAAAGACTGTTGCAGAGAGCAGACATTGGAGACTGAGGTTTAGAAAGATCGTTGCAGAGAGCAGAGTTCGCAGACTGGGGTGCAAAAGGCTGTTGCAGAGAGAAGTGATTGGAGAGTGAGGTGCAGAAGGACTGTTACAGAGAGCGGATATTGGAGACTGGGGTTTAGATGGATCTTACAGATAGCAAAGGTTGGAGACTGAGGTGCAGAAGGATTGTAACAGACATCAGAGGTAGGAGACTGGGGTGCAGGAAGTTCGTTGCCGACAGCAGAGTTTTCAGACTTTGGTGCAGAAGGACTGTTGCAGAGACCAGATGTTGAAGAGTGGGGTGTAGAAAGACTGTTGCAGAGAGCAGAGGTTAGAGATTGGGTTATGAATGATTGTTGCAGAGAGAATAGATTGAAGACTGGTGTGCAGAAGGAATGTTACCGAGAGCAGAGTTTGGAGACTGGGTTTGCGAAGGATCCTACAGAGAGCAGAGGTTGGAGACTGAGGTGCAGAAAGACCGTTGCAGAGAGGAGACTTGGAGAATGAGGTGCAGAAGAATTGATACAGAGAGAAGAGGTTGGAGACTGGGGTGTAGAAGAACTGATACAGAAAGCAGAGTTTGGAGACTCTGGTGCAGAAGGACACTTAGAGAGAGCAGAGGTTGGAGACTGCAGTAAAGAAGGACTGTTACAGAGAGCAGAGTTTTGAGACTGGGCTGGAGAAGAACTGTTTCAGAGAGTAGATGTTGGAGTCTGGTGTGCAAAACGACTGTTCCAAAGAGAAGAGGATGGAGACTGGGGTATAGAAGGACTGTTGCAGAGAGTTGAGGTAAGAGACTGGGGTTCAGATGGATCTTACAGGGAATAGAGTTTGCAGATTGGGATGCAAAAGGACAATTTCAGAGAGCGGATATTGAAGACTTGGGTGGAGAAGAATCGTTGCAGAGATAAGAGGTTGGAGACTGGGGTGCAGAGGGCTATTACAGAGAGCAGAGTTTGGAGACTGTTTTGCAGAAGTCCTGTTACAGAGAGAGGAGGTTGGAGACTGTTGTGCAGAAGGACTGTTACAGAGTGCAGAGTTTAAAGACTGTGTTGCAGAAGGATCATAAAGAGAGTAGAGTTGGGAGACTGAGGTGCAGAAGGACGATTACAGAGAGCAGAAGTAGGAGACTCGGGTGCAGAAGGGTCGTTGCAGAGCGCAGAGTTTTTAAACTGAGGTGCAGAAGAACTGTTGCAGAGAGCAGATTTTGGTAACTAGGGTGCAGAAGAACTGTTGTAGAGAGCAGAGGTTGGAGAGTGGTTTGCAGAAGGACTGTTGCAGAGAGCAGAGTTTGGAGACTGAGGTGCTGAAGGCCTGTTACAGAGAGCAGAGGTTGGACACACGGGTGCAGAAGAACTGTTACAGAGAAAAGAGTTTGGATACAGGGGTGCAGAAGGATCTTACAGAGAGCAGAATTTGGAGAATGAGGTGCAGAAGGACTGTGGCAGAGATCAGAGGTTGGAGACTGTGGTTGAGTAGGATCATTTCAGAGAGAAGAGTTTGGAGACTTGGGTGATGAAGGATCGTTGCAGAGAGCAGCAGTTGGAGACTGGGGTGCAGAAGGCCTTCTACAGAGAGCAGAGATTGGAGACTGGCATGCAGAAGGCCTGTTACAAAAAGGAGAGTTTGGAGACTGGGTATCTGAAGGATCTTACAGAGAGCAGAGGTTGGAGACTGAGGTGAAGGTGAACTGTTACAGGGAGCAGTGGTTGGAGACTGGGGTGCAGAAGGATCGTGCGCAGACCAGAGGTTTCAGATTGAGGTGCAGAAGGACTGTTACAGAGAGTAGAAGTTGGAGACTGAGGTGTAGAAGGACTGTTATAGAGAGCAGAGTTTGAAGACTGAGGTGCAGAAGCACTGTTACATAAAGCAGATGTTGGCAATTGGGGTGCAGAAAAACTGTTACAGAGACCAGAGTTTGGAGACTGCGGTATAGAAAAAATGTTACAGAGTGCATAGGTTGGAGACTCGGGTGCAGAAGGAATGTTACAGAGAGCACAGGTTGGAGACTGAGGTGCAGAAGGATAGTTACAGAGAGCAGAGGTTTTAGACTGGGGTTTAGAAGGACTGATACAGAAAGCAGAGTTTGAAGACTGCGGTACAGAAGAACAAGTTATGGAGAGCAGACGTTGGAAACTGCGGAACAGAAGGACTGTTGCAGAGGACAGAGGTTGGAGACTGGGGTGACGTAGGACACACGCAGAAAGCAGAGGTTAAAGACTGGGGTAGAAAATGAATGTTACAGAGACCAGAGTTTGGAAACTGGGGTGCAGAAGGATCTTACAGAGAGCAGAGGTTGGAGACTGTGGTGCAGAAATACTGTTGCAGAGAGCAGAGGTTGGAGACTGGGGTGCAGAAGGACTCTTGCGGAGAGCAGAGGTTGGAGACTGGGGTGCAGAAGGACTGTTGCGGAGAGCAGATGTTGGAGACTTAGGTGCAGAAGTCCTGTTACATAGAGCAGAGGTTGGAGACTGGGGTCCAGAAGAATCGTTGCAAGGAGCAGAGCTTGGAGACAGGGGTGCAGAATGATCTTTCAGAGAGCAGAAGTTGGAGACTGAGGTGCACAAGGACTGTTTCAGAGATTAGAGGTTGGAGACTGGAGTGCAGTAGGATCATTACAAAGAGCAGAGGTTGGAGACAGGAGTGCAGAATTATCGTTGCATAGAGCAGAGTTTGGAGACTGGCGTGCAGAAGGCCTGTAACAGAGAGGAGAAGTTGGAGACTGGGTGCAGAAGGACTGTTATAGAGAGATGAGTTTGGAGACTGGGTTTCTTAAGGATCTTACATAGAGCAGAGTCTGGAGACTGAGGTGCATGGGGACTGTTACAAATAGCAGTGGTTGGAAACTGGGGTGCAGAAGAATCGTGGAGAGCAGAAGTTTCAAACTAGGTGCAGGTGGATATTTACAAAGAGCAGTAGTTGAAGACTGGTATGTAGAGGACTGTTACAGAGAGCAGAGTTTGGGAAATCGGGTGCAGAAAAACTGTTACAGGAAGCAGAGTTTTGAAATTGGGGTGCAGAAGAACCTTTACAGAGAACACAGTTTGGAGACTGCGGTAGAGGACTGTTACCGAGAGCAGAGGTTGAAGACTGGGGTGCAGAAGGACTCTAACATAGAGCAGAGTTTGGAGACTGATGTGCAGAAGGATTTTTCAGAGAGCTGAGGATAGGGACTGGGTCTCAGAAGGTTCGTTGCAGAGAGAAAAGGTTGGAGACTGGAAAGCAGATGGCCTGTTTCCGAGAGCAGAGTTTTGAGACTGGGGTGCCGAAGGCATGTTACAGAGAGCAGAGTTTGGGGACTGGGGTGCAGAAGGACTGTTACAGTTTGCAGACTTTAAGGACTGGGTTTCAGAGGGATCTTACAGAGAACAGAGGTTGAAGACTGACGTGCAGAATGACTGTTACAGAGAGCGGAGTTTTGAGACTGGGGTGCAGAAGGATCTTTGCCGAGAGCAGAGTTATCAGACTGAGGTTCAGAGGGACTGTTGCATAGAACAGATGTAGGAGACTTGGGTGCAGAAGGACTGTTACAGAGAGTAGACGTTGGAGACTGGGGTTCAGAAGGATCGTTGCAGAGAGCAGAGGTTGGAGACTGGGGTACAGAAGGACTCTTACAGAGAGCAGAACTTGGAGAATGGGTTGAAGAATTCTTGTTACTGAGAGCAGAGTTTGGAGACTGGGGTGCAAAAGTACTTTTAGAGAGAGCAGAGTTTGGAGACCGGGTTGCAGAAGGATGTTACAGAAAGCAGAGGTTGGAGACTGAGGTGCAGAATGACCGTTGCAGAGAGGAGACTTGGAGACTGAGGTGCAGAAGGATTGATACAGAGAGAAGAGGTTGGACACTGGGGTGCAGAAGAACTGATACAGAAAGCAGAGGTTGGAGACTCTGGTGCAGAAGGACCCTTACAGAGAGCAGAGGTTGGAGACTGCAGTACAGAAGGACTGTTACAGAGAGCAGAGTTTTGAGACTGGGCTGGAGAAGAACTGTTTCAGAGAGCAGATGTTTGAGTCTGGGGTACAAAACTACTGTTCCAGAGATCAGAGGTTGGAGAATGGGGTATAGAAGGACTGTTGCAGAGAGCAGAGGTTGCAGACTGAGCTGCAGAAGGAATGTTACAGAGCGCAGAGTTTGAGGAGTGTGGTGAAAAACGACGGATACAGAAAGCAGAGTTTGGATACTGGGATGCATGGAACCCTTACAAAGAACAAAGTTTGGAGACTGCAGTACAGACAAACTGTGACAGAGAGCAAAGTTTAAAGACTGGGGTGCAGAAGAATTGTTATAGAGAACAGAGTTTGGAGACTGGGGTGCAGAAAGATTGTTTGGGTGAGCAGAGTATGGAGAATGGGGTGTTGAAGGACTGTTGCAGAGAGCAGAAGTTGAAGACTGGGTTATAGAAGGACGGTTGAAGAGAGCAGATGTTCGGTGCAGAAGGACTGTTGCAGAGAGTAGACGTTGGAGACTGGGGTTCAGAAATAATCTTACAGAGAGCAGAGGTTAGAGAATGGGGTGAAGAAGGCCTGTTCTAGAGAGCGGAGTTTGGAGACTGGGGTGCAGAAGGACTGTTAGAGAGAGCAGAGTTTGGAGACTGGGTTACAGAAGGATATTACAAAGAGCAGAGTTTTGAGACTGAGGTGCAGAAGGACTGTTGCAAAGAGCAGAGGTTGGAGACTGGGGTGCAGAAAGACTGTTACAGAGTTCAGAGGTTTGAGACTGGGGTGAAGTAGGACTGTGTAAGAGAACAGAGGTTGGAGACTGGGGTGCAGAAGGACCTTTGTAGAAAAAAGTGGTTGGAGACTGAGGTGCAGAATTATTGTTACAGAGAGCAGAGTTTGGAGACTGGGTTGCAGAAGGACTGTTTCAGCGAGCAGACGTAGGAGACTGGTGTGCAAAAGGATCTTACAGAGAGTAAAGACTGGAGACTGAGTGCACAAGGAATGTTGCAGAGAGCAGAGGTTGAAGACTGGGGTACTGAAGGACTAATAGAAAAAGCAGATGTTGGAGACTGGGATGCAGAAGAACCGTTACAGAGATCAGAGGTAGGAGACTCCAGTTCAAAAGGACTGTTATAGAAAGCAGAGGCTGGAGACTTGGGTGCAGAATGACTGTTACAGAGAGCAGAGGTTGGAGACTGGGGTGAAGAATGACTGAAAGAGGAGGCAGATGTGGGAGACTGGGGTGCAGAATGACCGTTACAGAGAGCAGAGTTAGGAGACTCCGGTTCAGAAGGACTGGTACAGAGAGCAGAGGTTGGAGTCTAGGGTGCATAAAGACTGTCACAGAAAGCAGAGTTTGGAGACTTGGGTGCAGAAGGTATGATAGAGAGAGCAGATGTTGGAGACTGGGGTGCAGAAGAACCGTTACAGAGAGCAGAGGTAAGAGACTCCGGTTCAGAAGGACTGTTACAGAGACCAGAGGGTGGAGACTGGGGTGTACAAGGACCGTTGCCGAGAGCGAGGTTGGAGACTGAGGTGCAGAAGGAATGTTGCAGAGAGCAGAGGTTGGAGACTGGGGTGCAGAAGGCTCGTTGCAGAGAGTAGAGGTTGGAGACTTGGGTGCAGAAGGCCTCTTACAGAGTGCAGAGGTTGGGGACCTGAGTGCATAAGGCCATTTACGGAGAGCAGAATGGGGTGCAGAATGACTGTTACAGAGAGCAGAGTTTGGATACTAGGTTGCAGAAGAATGTTACAGAGACCAGAGGTTGGAGACTGAGGCCCAGAAGCACTGTTACACAGAGAAGAGGTTGGAGACTGAGGTGCAGAAGGACCGTTTCAGAGAGAATTCTTGGAGACTGAGGTGCAGAAAAATTGATACAGAGAGAAAAGGTTGGAGACTGGGGTGCACAAGAACTGATACAGAAAGCAGAGTTTGGTAACTGGGGTGCAGAAAGACCCTTACAGAGAGCAGAGGTTGGAGACTGCAGTACAGAAGGACTGTTACAGAGAGCAGAGGTTGGAGACTGGGGTGAAGAAGGATCCTTAAAGAGAGCAGAGTTTGGAGACTGTGGTGCAGAAGGACTTTTACAGAGAGAACAGGTTGAAGACTGGGGTGCAGTAGGTATTTTACAGAGAGCACAGGTTGGAGACTTAGGTGCAGCAGGACCCTTACAGATACCATAGGTTAAAGACTGCAGTACAGAAGGACTGTTTCAGAGAGCAGTGGTTGGAGACAGGTGTGCAGAAGGATCTGACAGACAGCATAGTTTGGAGCCTGGGGTGCAGAAGGATTGTAGCTGAGAGCAGAGGTTGGAGACTTGGGTGCAGAAGGATTGTTGAAGAGAGAAGAGGTTGGAGACTGGGTCAAAAGGCCTGTTACAGAAAGCAGAGTTTGGAGATTGGGGAGCAGAAGACCTGTTACAGAGCAGGGCTTGGAGACTGGGGTGCGGAAAGACAGTTACAGAGAGCAGAGTTTAAAGACTGGGTTGCAAAAGGATCTTACAGAGAGCAGAGGTTGGAGACTGAGGTACAGATGGACTGTTACAGAGAGCAGAGCTTAGAGACTGATGTGCAGAAGGATCGTTGCAGAGAGCAGAGTTTTCAGATTGAGGTGCAGAAGGCCTGTTACAGAGAGCAGAGGTTGCAGACTGGGGTGTAGAACGACTGTTGCAGAGAGTAGAGGTTGGAGATTGGCGTCCAGAAGGATTGTTGCCAACATCAGAGGTTGGAGACTGGGGTGGAGAAGGACTGCTGCAGAGAGTAGAGGTTAGAGACTGAGGTGCAGAAAGACTGTTACAGAGAGCATAGGTTGGAGACTGGGGTTTAGAAGGACTGATACAGAACGCAGACCTTGGTGACCTGGGTGCAGAAAGACTGTTGCAGAGAGCAGAGTTTTGAGACTGAGGTGGAGAAGGACTGTTGCAGAGAGAAGATGTTGGAGACTGGGTTGCAGTAGGACTGTTGCAGAGAGCAGAGACTGGAGAATGTGGGGCAGAATGACTGATACAGAAAGCAGAGGTTGGAGACTGGGGTGCAGAAAAAACCCTTACAGCGAACAGAGGTTGAAGAATGCGGTACAGAAGGACTGTAACAGAAAGCACTGGATGGAGATTGGGGTGCAGAATAAGTGTTGTAGAGAACAGAGGTTGAAGACTCGGATGCAGATGGATCATTGCAGAAAGCAGACGTTGGAGACTGGGTTTCAGAAGGATCTTACAGAGAGCAGAATTAGAACACTGAGGTTCAGAAGGAGTGTTGCAGATAGCAGAGGTTTGAGATTTGGGCGCAGAAGTACTGTTGCAGAGGGAAGAGTTTGGAGTCTGAGGTGCAGAACTACTGTTACAGAGACAAGAGGTTAGAGACCGGGGTGCAGAAGGACTGATACAGAAAGTAGAGTTTGGAGACTGGGATGCAGAAATACCGTTACAGAGAGAAGAGGTTGGAGTCTGCAGTACAGAAGGACTGTTACAGAAAACAGAGGTTGGAGACTGCAGTAGAAAAGGACTGTTACAGAGAGCATATTTTGGGGACTGGGGTGAGGAATGACTGTTGCAGAGAGCAGAGGTTGAAAACTGGGGTACAGAAAAACTGTTGTAGAGAGCAGAGGTTGCAGAGTGAGGTGCAGAAGGACTGTTAAAGAGAGCAGAGTTTGGAGACTGTGGTGCAGAAAGACTGTTGTAGAGAGCAGATGTTGGAGACTGGGGTGCAGAAGGACTGTTGCATAGAGTAGAGGTTGGAGACTTGGGTGCAGAAGGACTATTGCAGAGAGTAGAGGTTGGAGATTAGGTTGCAGGAGAACTGTTGCAGAGAGCAGAGGTTGGAGACTGGGGTGCAGAAAGACTGTTGCACAGAGTAACATTTGGAGATTGGGGTGCCACAGGACTGTTGCATAGAGCAGAGGTTGGAGACTGGGTTTCAGTAGAGTATGGAGACTGGTGTATATAAGAAGTGTTCTAAAAAGCAGAGGTTGAAGACTGGTGTGCAGAAAGACTGTTTCAGAGAGCAGTTGTTGAAGACTGAGATACAAAAAAACTTTTACAGAGAGCAGTGTTTGGAAACTGGGGTGCAGGACTGATACCGAGAGCAGAGTTTGGAGACTGGGATGCAGAAGGATCTTACAGAGAGCAGACTTTGGAGACTGGGGTGAAGAAGGACTGTTACAGAAAGCAGAGTTTGGAGACTTCTTTTCATAGGATCATACAGAGAGCAGAAATTTGAGACTGAGGTGCAGAAAGACTGTTACAGAGAGTAGATGTTGAAGACTGAGGTGTAGAAAGACGATTGTAGAGAGCAGAGGTTGGAGACTGAGGTGCAGAAAAAATGTTGAGGAGTGCAGGTGTTGGAGACTTTGTTGTAGAAGGACTGTTGCAGAGAGCAGAATTTGGAGACTGAGGTGCAGAAGGACTGTAAAGAGAGCAGAGTTTGGAGACTTGAGTGCAGAAGGACTGATAGAGAAAGCAGGGGTTGGAGACTGATGTGCAGGACAGTTATAGAGAGAATAGTTTGGAAACTGCAGTACAGAAGGACTGTTAAAGTGAGCAGAGGTTGGAGCCTGGGGTCCAGAAGAAGTGTTGTAAAAAACAGACGTTGAAGACTGTGGTTCAAAAGAACCATTGCAGAGAGAAGACTTGGAGATTGAGGTTCAGAAGGATTGATACAGAGAGCAGAGGTTGGAGACTAGGGTGCAGTAGGACTGTTACAGAAAGCAGAGGTTGGAGATTGGGGTGCAGCATAACTCTTGAGGAGAGAAGAGGTTGGAGTCTGATATGCAGAAGGACTGATACAGAAAGCAGAGTTTTAAGACTGGGGTGCAGAAGGACCATTACAGAGAGCAGAGGTTTGAGACTACAGTACAGAAGGAATGTTACAAAGAGCAGAGTTTGGAGACTGGGGTGTAGAAGTACTGTTACAGAGAGAAAAGGTTGGAGAATGGGGTGCAGAATAAGTGTTGTAGAGAACAGAGGTTGGAGACTCGGGTGCAGAAAGACAATTGTAGAAAGCAGAGTTTGGAGATTGGGGCGCAGAAAGACTATTGCGTAGAGCAGAGGTTGGAGTCTGAGGTGCAGAAAAACTGATACAGAAAGCAGAGTTTGTAGACTGGGGAGCAGAAGGATCGTTACAGAGAGCAGAGTTTTGAGACTGCAGTACAGAAGGACTGTTACAGAGAGGAGAGTTTTGAGACTGCAGTACAGAAGGACTGTTACAGAGAGCAGAGGTTGGAGAATGGGGTGGAGAAGGATTGTGGCAGAGAGCAGATTTTGGAGACTGGTGTGCAGAAGGACTGTTGCAGAGAGCAAGATTGAACACTGTGGTGCAGAAGGACTGTTGCAGAGAGCAGAGTTTGCAGAGTGAGGTTCATAAAGATTATTACATAGAGCAGAGTTTGGAAACTGTGTTGCAGAAAGACTGATACAGAAAGCAGAGGTTGGAGGCTGGAGTTAACAAGGACCCTTACAGAGAATAGAGGTTGAAGATCATAGTACATAAGAACTGTTGTAGAGAACAGAGTTTGGAGACTGGGGTGCAGAGGAACCATTGCAGAGAGCAGAGTTTTGAGACTGGGGTGCAGAAGTAATGTTACGGAGAGAAGAGTTTGTAAACTGATGTGCAGGAGGATCTTACAGAGAGAAGAGTTTGGAAACTGGGGTGCAGAGAGACCATTGCAGAGAGCAAAGTTTGGAGTATGAGGTGCAGAAGGACTGTTGAAGAGAGCAGATATTGGAGACTTGGGTGTAGACGGACTGTTGCAGAGAGCATAGGTTGGAGATTGGGGTGCAGAAAAACTCTTGCAGAGAGCAGAATTTGGACACTGAGAAGCAGAAGGAGTGTTACAGAGATCAGAGGTTGAAGACTTGATTGCAGAAGGACTAATACAGAAAACTGAGGTTTGAGACTAGGTGCAGAAGGACCGTTACAGAGAGAAGTGTTTGGAAACTGCAGTACAGAAGCACTGTTACAGAGAGCAGAGGTTGGAGACTGGGGTGGAGAAGAACTGTTGCAGAGATCAGATGTTGGATACTGGTGTGCGAAGGACTGTTGTAGAGAGTAAAGGTTGGAGATTGGGGTGTAGAAGAACTGTTATAGAGAGTAGAGGTTTGAGACTGGGGTGCAGAAGGACCGTTGCAGAGAGGAGAGGTGGGAGACTGAGGTGCAGAAGGATTGTTACAGAGTGCAGAGAAAGGTTACTGGGGTACAGAAGGACTGATCCAAAGAGCAGAGGTTGGAGACTGGGGTGCAGAAGGCCTGTTACAGAGAGCAGAGTTTGGAGACTGAGGTGATGACGGATTATTACAGAGAGCAGATATTGCAGGCTGAGGTGCAGAAAGACTTTTACTAAGAGGAGAGGTTGGAGACTGGGTACAGAAGGATTATTACAGAGAGCAGACGATGGAGACTGGGGAGCAGAAAGAGTGTTACAGAGAGCAGAGTTTGGAGACTGGGGTGCAGAAGAACTGTTACAGAGAAAAGCTTTTGGAGACTGGGGTGAAGAAGGCCTGTAATAGAGAGCAGATGTTGGAGATTGAGGTGCAGAAAGACTGTTGCAGAGTGCAGAGGTTGGAGACTTGGTTGCAGAAGGACTGTTTCAGAGATCAGAGTTTGGAGACTGCAGTACAGAAGGACTGTTACAGAGAGTAGAGCTTTGAGACTGGGGTGCAGAAGGAATGTCAAAGAGAATAAAGTTTGGAAACTGGGGTGCAGTAGGATCTTATAGAGACCACAAGTTAGAGACTGGGGTGCAGAAATACTGTTGCAGAGAGCAGACGTTGGAGACTGGGGTGCAGAAAGATCGTTGCAGAGAGTAGAGGTTGGAGACATGCGTGTAGAAAGACTTTTGCAGAGAGCAGATGTTTGAGACTGGGGTGTAGAAGGAGTGTTGCAGAGAGCAGAGGTTGATGACTGGGGTGCAAAAGGACCATTACAGAGAGCAGAGTTTTGAGAGTGCAGTAGAGAAGGACTGTTACCGAGAGCAGAGTTTCGAGACAGGGGTGCAGAAGGACTATTGCAGAGAAAAGGGTTTGAAGACTGGGGTGCAAAAAAAATGATGCAGAGAGCAGAGGATGGAGACTATGGTGCAGAAGAACCTTTACAGAGAGCAGAGTTTGGAGACTGGGGTGCACAAAGACTGTTACAGAAAGCAGAATTTGGAGACTTCTCTTCAGAAGGATCATACATAGAGCAGAGGTTGGAGAGAGGGGTGCAGAAAGATCAAGGAAGAGAGCAAAAGTTGGAAACTCAGTTGTAAAAGAATCATTGCAGAGAGCAAAGTGGAGACTGGGGTGTATAAGGATCATAACAGAGAGAAGAGATGGGAGACTGGGGTGCAGAAGGACAGTTACAGAAAGCACAGTTTGGAAACTGGGGTGCAGATAGAATTTTGCAGAAAGCAGAGTTTGGATTCCGGAGTGCAGAAGGACTGTTGCAGAGAGCAGATTTTGGAGACTGAGATGAAGAAGGACTGTTACACATAGCAGACTTTGGAGACTGGGGTGAAAAATCATGATACAGAAAGCAGAGTTGGGAGACTGGTGTGCAGAAAGATTGTTACAGAGAGCAGAGGTTGGAGACTGGTGTGCAGAAAGACTGTTACAAAGAGCAGAGGTTGAAGACTGGTGTGTAGAAGGACTGTTGCAGAGAGCAGAGGTTGGAGACTTGGGTGCAGAAGGACCGTTGCAGAGAGCAGAAATTGGAGACTGAGGTGCAGAAGGAGTGTTACAGAGAGCAGAGTTTGGAGACTGGGGTGCAGAAGGACTGATACAGAGAGCAGAGTTTGGAGACTGGGTTGCAGAAGGCCTGTTACAGAGAGCAGAGGTTAGAGACTGGGTGCAGAAGGGCTGTTACAGAGAGCAGAGTTTGGAGACTGGTGTGCAGAACGACGGTTGCAGAGAGCAGTTGTTGGAGACTGGGATGCAGAAGGACTGTTACACATAGCAGACTTTGGAGACTCGGGTGAAAAATCATGATACTGAAAGCAGAGGTGGGAGACTGGGGTGCAGAAGGATTGTTACAGAGAGCAGAGGTTGGAGACTGGGTTGCAGAAGGACTGTTACAAAGAGCAGAGGTTGAAGACTGGTGTGTAGAAGGACTGTTGAAGAGAGCAGAGGTTGGAGACTTGGGTGCAGAAGGACTGTTGCAGAGAGCAGAATTTGGAGACTGAGGTTCAGAAGGACTGTTACAGAGAGCAGAGTTTGGAGACTAAGGTGCAGAAGGACTGTTTCAGAGAGCAGAGTTTGGAGACTGGTGTGCAGAAGGACTGATACAGAGAGCAGAGTTTGGAGACTGGTGTGCAGAAAGACGGTTGCAGAGAGCAGATGTTGGAGACTGTGTGAAGAAGGACTGTTGCAGAGAGCAGAGTTTTGACACTGGGTTGCAGAAAGACTTTTACACAGAGCAGAGGTTGAAGACTTTGGTGTAGAAGAACTGTTGCAGAGAGCAGAGTTTGGAGACTGGGGTAGAGAAGGACTGTTACAGAGAGAAGATGTTTGAGACTGAGATGTAGAAGGACTGTTACAAAGAAAAGAGTTTGGAGACTGTGGTGCAGAAAGACTGATACAGAAAGCAGAGGTTGAAGACATGGGTCCGGAATGAATCTTAATGAGAGCAGAGGATGGAAACTGCAGTACAGAAGGACTGTTACACAGAACAGAGGTGGGAGACTAGGGTACAGTAGGACTGTTGGAGAGAGCACAGGTTGCAGAATGGGATGCAAAAGGACTTTTGCAGAAAGCAGTGTTCGGAGACTGAGGTGCAAAAGGACTGTAATAGAGAGCGGAGTTTGGAGACTGTGGTGCTGAAGGACTGATACAAAAATCAAAGGTTGGAGACTGGGGGGCAGAAGGACCATTGCAGAGAGCAGAGGTTAGATATTTGCGTGGGGAAGAAATGTTACAGAGAGAAGAGTTTGGAAACTGGAGTGCTGAAAGATCTTACAGAGAACAGAAGTTAGAGACTGCGGTACAGAAGGACTGTTATAGAGATCAGAGGTTGGAGACTGGGGTGGAGAAGGAATTTTTCAGAGAGTAGAAGTTGGAGACTGGGGTGCAGAAGAACTGTTGCAGAGAGCCTAAGTTAAAGACTGGGGTTCAGAGGATTGTTGCAGCGAGTAAAGGTTGGATATGTCGTGCTGAAGGACTCTTGCAGACAACAGAGGATGGAGAATGGGGTGCAGAAAGACCGCTGCAGAGAGGAGATGTCGTAGACTGAGGTGCAGAAGGATTGTTACAGAGAGCAGAGGTTGGAGACTGAGGTGAAAAAGGTCTTTGACAATGATCAGAATTTAGAGACTGGGGTGCAGAAGGATCTTTCAGAGAGCAGAGGTTGGAAACTGGGGTGCAGACGAACTGTTGCACAGACCAGAGGTTGGATACTGGGGTGCAGAAGGACTGTTCCAGAGAGCAGAGTTTGGTGACTTGGTTGCAGAAGGATCTTACATGGAGCAGAAATTGGAGACGGAGGTTCAGAAAAAATGATATGCAGAGCAGAATTTGGAGACTAGGGTGCAGAAGGACCATTGCCGAGAACAGAGTTTGGAGACTGGCATGCAGAAGGTCCGTTGCAAAGAGCAGAGGTTGGAGACTGGGTTGAGAAGGAATGCTACGGAGAGCAGAGTAAGGAAACTTGGGTGCAGAAGGATCTTACAGAGAGCAGAGTTTGGAGAATGGGGTGCAGAAGGACTGTTACAGAGAGCAGAGGTTGGAGACTGAGTCGCAAAAAAACTGTTACAGAAAGCAGAGTTTGGAGACTGTGTTGAACAAGGATAGTTTCAGAGAGCAGAGTTTTCAGACTGAGATGCAGAAGCACTGTTGCAGAGAGCAGATGTTGGAGACTGGGGTGCAGAAGGACTTTTCTAGAGAGCAGAGTTTGGAGACTTGGGTCCAAAACAATCGTTGCAGAGAGCAGAGGTTAGAGACTGGGGTGCAGTAGGATGATTGAAGATGTCAGAGTTTGGGAACTGAGTTGCACAAGGATTGTTACAGAGAACAGAAGTTGGATCCTGGGGTGCAGAAGGACTGTTACAGAGAACAGAGTTTGGATAATGCGGTGAAGAATGCCTGTTACAGAGAGCAGAGTTTGGTGAAGAGATGCAGAACGACTGTTACAGAAGGCAGATATTGGAGACTGGGTTGCGGAAGGATCATACAGAGACCAGAGGTTGGAAACTGAGGTGCAGAAGGACCGTTACAGAGAGTAGAGGTTGGATACTGAGGTGCAGAAGGAACATTGAAGAGAGCAGAGGTAGATTCAGAGATGCAGAAGGACTTTTACAGAGAGCAGATATTGGAGACTGGGGTGCAGAAGGACTGTAGCAGATAGCAGTTGTTGGAGAGTGGGGTGAAGAAAGACTGTTGCAGGGAGCAGGTGTTAGAGACTTGGGTGCAGTAGGACTGTTGCAGAGAGCAGAATTTGGAGACTGAGGTGCAGAAGGACTGTTACAGAGATAAGAGGTTGGAGACTGGGGTGCAGAAGGACTGATACAGAAAGCAGAGGTTAAAGACTGGGGTGCAAAAGGACCATTACAGAGAGCAGAAGTTGGAGACTGTGGTTCAGGAGGACTGTTGCAGAGAACAGAGTTTAAAAACTGGGGTGCAGAAGAACTGTCGCAGAGATTGATTTTGGAGACTGAGGTGCAGAAAGAATGTTATAGAGAAAAAAGTTTGGAGACTGGGGTGCAGAATTACTGATACAGAAAGCAGAGGTTGGAGACTAGGGTGCAAAAGGACCATAACAGAGAACAGAGGTTGGAGACTGTGGTTCAGGAGGACTGTTGAAAAGAACAGAGGTTAGGAAATGGGGTGCAGAAGGAATGTTACAGAGAGCAGAGGTTAGAGAATGGGGTGCAAAGTAGGGTTGCTGAGTTAAGAGGTTGAAGTAAGAGGTGCAGAAGAACTTACAGAGAGTAGAGGTTGGAAAACGTGGTGCAGAAGTACTGATACAGAGAGCAGAGGTTGGAGACTATGGTGCAGAACGACTGTTACAGAGAGCAGAGGTTTGAGACTGGGGAGTAGAAGGACTGTTGCAGAGAACAGAGGTTGGAGACTGGGTTGCAGCAGGACCTTTGAAGAAAGAAGAGGTTGGAGACTGGGTTGGAGAAGGAATGTAACAGAGAGCAGAGTTTGGAAACTGGGGTGCAGAAGGACCTTACAGAGAAAAGAGGTTAGAGACTGGTGTGCAGAAAGAGTGTTAAAGAGAGGAGACGTAGGAGACTGGGGTGCAGAAGGTCTGTTGCAGAGAGCAGATGTTGGAGACTGGGGTGCAGAAGGATCGTTTCAGAGAGAAGACGTTTGAGACTGAGGTGCAAAAAGACTGTTACAAAAAATATAGGTTGGAAATTGTGATGCAAAAAGCCTGTTACAGAGTGCAGAGTTTCTAGACGAGGGTGCAGAAGAACTGTTAGAGAGAGAAGAGTTGTTAGACAAGGTTCCAGAAGAATCTTACAGAGAGCAGAGGTTGAAGACTGGGGTGCAGAAGGCCTTTTACGAAGAGCAGAGTTTGGAGAATGGCTGCAGAATGACTTTTACATATGGCAGAGTTGGAAAGTGGTTTGCAGAAGGATCTTACAGAGAGCAGATGTTGAAGACTGAGGTACAGAAGGACTGTTACAGAGAGTAGAGATTGGAGACTGAGGTGCAGAAGGATCGTTGCAGAGAACAGAATTTTAAGCCTGAGGTGCTGAAGGACTGTTGCAGAGAGCACAT
Organism: Ictidomys tridecemlineatus; assembly: GCF_052094955.1. Lineage (NCBI taxonomy): Eukaryota > Metazoa > Chordata > Mammalia > Rodentia > Sciuridae > Ictidomys > Ictidomys tridecemlineatus. Next base: position 12,049 of record NW_027523807.1, on the reverse strand, counting down.
GTTGGAGACTGGATTTCAGCAGGACTGTTGCAGAGAGCTGAGGTTGGAGACTGCGGTGCACATTGATTGTTGTAGAGAGCAGAGGTTTGATACTGGGGTGCAGAAGGATTGTTATAGAGAACAGACTTTGGAGAATGGGGTGCAGAAGGGCTGTTACAGAGAGCAGAGTTTGGAGACTGTGTTGCAGAAGGATCTTACAGAGAGCACATGTTGTAGACTGACGTACAGAAGGACTGTTGCAGAGAGCAGAGGTTGAAGACTGAGTTGTAGAAGCACTTTTGCAGAAAGGAGAGGTTGGAGACTTGGGTGAAGAAAGACTGTTGTAGAGAGCAGAATTTAGAGACTGAGGTGCAGAAGGACTGTTACAGAGAGCATAGTTTGGAGACTGGGGTGCAGAAGGACCGTTACAGAGAGCAGAGTTTGGAGACTAGGTTACAGAAGGACTGTTGCAGAGAGCAGATGTTTTAGACTGTGGTTCAGAAGAACTGTAGAAGAGAGCAAAGGTTAGAGAATGGGGTGCAGAAGTAAGGTTGCAGAGAGCAGAGGTTGGAGAAAGAGGTGCAGAAGGACTATTACAGAGAGCAGAGGTTGGAAACAGTGGTGCAGAAGGACTGATACAGAAAGAAGAGGTTTGAGATTGTGGTGCAGAAGGACCGTTACAGAGAGCAGAGCTTGAAGACTACCGTACAGAAGGACTGTTACAGAGAGCAGAGGTAGGAGAATGGGGAGCAGAAAAACTGTTGCAGAGAACAGAGTTTGGAGGATGGGGTGCAGCAGGACCGGTGCAGAATCCAGAGGTTGGAGACTGTGGTGAAAAAAGAATGTTACAGAGAGCAGAGTTTGAAAACTGGTATGTAGAAGGATCTTACATTACAGATAGCAGAGATTGTAGACCGAGGCGCAGCAAGACTGTTACAGAGAGCAGAGGTTGGAGACTGGGGTGCAGAAGGATCGTTGCAGACAGCAGAGTTTCCAGACTGAGGCGCAGAAGGACTGTTGCTGAGAGCAGATTTTGGAGACTTGGGTGCAGAAGAACTGTTGGCAGAGAGCAGATTCTGGAGACTGGGATGCAGAAGGATCATTGCAGAGAGCAGAGGTTGGAAACTGGGTTTCAGAAGGACTGTTACACAGAGCAGAGGTTGGAGACTGGGGTGAAAAAAGAATTTTTCAGAGAGCAGATGTTGGAGACCTAGGTGCAGAAGGACTGTTGCAGAGAGCAGATGTTGGAGACTGGGATGCAGAATGATTATTGTAGAGAGCAGAGGTTGGACACTGCGGGAAAGAAAAACTGTTACACAGAGTAGAGGTTGGAGACTGGGGTAAAGAAGGACTGTTGCAGGGAGCTGGTGTTGGAGATTTGGGTGCAGAAGGATTGTTGCAGAGAGCAGAATTTGGAGACTGAGGTTCAGAAGGACTGTTCCAGATAGCAGAGGTTGGAGACTGGGGTGCAGAAGGACTGATACACAAAGCAGAGTTTGGAGACTGTGGTGCAGAAGGACCATTACAGAGAGCAGAGTTTGGAGACTGCAATACAGGAGGACTATTACAGAGAAAAGAGGTTGGAGATTGGGGTTGAGAAGAACTGTTTCTGAGTGCAGATGTTGGAGACTGGGGTTCAGAAGAACTGTTGCAGAGAGAAGCGGTTTGAGACTGCAGTGCAGAAAGAATGTTACAGAGAGCAAAGATTGGAGACAGAGGTACAGAATTACTGATACAGAAAGCAGAGGTTGGAGACTGGGGTGCAGAAGGACTGTTACAGGGAGCAAAGGTTGGAGTCTGGGGTTCAGAAGGATTGTTGCAGAGAGCAAAATTTTCAGACTGAGGTTGAGAAGGACTTTTGCAGAGAGCAGATTTTGGTGACTGGGGTGCAGAAAGATGGTTACAGAGAGCAGAAGTTGGAGACTGGGGTGCAGAACAACTGCTACAGAGGGCAGAGGTTGGAGACTGTTGTTAAGAAGGCCTGTTACAGAGAGCAGAGTTCTGAGACTGGGGTGCAGAAGAACTTTTGCAGAGAACAGAGTTTTTTTATACTGGGTTTAAAATGATCTTAAAGAGAGCAGAGTTTTGAGACTGAGGTGCATAAGGACTGTTGCAGAGAGCAGATGTTGGAGACTGCAGTACAGAAGGACTGTTGCAGAGAGCTGAGGTATGAGACTAGGGTACACAAGGACTTTTTTAGAGAGCAGATGTTGGAGACTGTTGTTCAGAAGGACTGTTGCAGAAAGCAGAAGTTGGAGAATGGGGTACAGAAAGACTTTTGCAGAGAGCAGAGTTTGGAGACTGAGGTTCAGATGGACGGATAATGAAAGCAAAGGTTGGAGAGTGGTATGCAAAAGGAACTTTACAGAGAGCAGAGTTTGGAGACTCTGGTACAGAAGAACTATTACAGAGAGCAGAGTTTGGAGACTGGGAGCAGAAGGACTGTTGCGGAGTACAGAGGTAGGAGACTGGGGTGCAACAGGACCGTTGAAGAAAGCAGAGGTTGGAGACTGGTGTGGAGAAGGAATATTACAGAGAGCAGATTTTGGAAATTGGGGTATAGAAAGATCTCTCAGAGACCAAAGTTTGGAGACTGAGTTTCAGAAGGATCGTTGCAGAGAACAGAGGTTGGAGACTGGGGTGAAGAAGGATCGTTGCAGTCAGCAGAGTTTTCAGACTGAGATGCAGAATAACTGTTACACAAAGCAGAGGTTGAAAATAGAGGTGAAGAAGGACAGTTAAAGAGAGCAGATGTGGGAGACAGGGGTGCAGGATTGATACAGAACAGAATTTGGAGACTGAAATACAGAAGGACTGTTTCAGAGAGCACATGTTGGAGACTCGGGTGTAGAAGGATAATTGCAGAGAGCAAGTTTTCAGACTAAGGTAAAAAAGAACTGTTGAAGAGAGCAGATGTTGGAGATTAGGGTGCACAAGGACTGTTGCAGCAAGCAGAGGTTGGAGACTGGGGTGCAGAGGGATCGTTGCAGAGAGCAGAGGTTTGAGACTGGGGTGCAGAAGGCCTTTTACAGAGAGCAGAGTTTGGAGACTGAGGTGCATTAGGACTGTTTCAGAGAGCAGAGATTGGAGACTGCGGTGCAGAAGGACTGTTGCAGAGCAGATTATGGAGACTAGGGTGTAGAAGGACTATTACAGAGAGCAGAGGTCGTAGACTGGGGTGCAGAAGCATCATACAGAAAGCAGAGTTTGGAGACTTAGGTGCAGAAGGACTGTTGCAGAGTGCAGAGTTTTGAGACTGGGGTCCAGAAGGACTTATACATAGTGCAGAGTTGGGAGACTGGGGTGTAGAAGCATCTTACAGCAAGCGAAGTTTGGAGACTGACATGCAAAAAGACTGTTGCAGAGAGCAGAGGTTGGAAACTGGGGTGCAGAAAGACTGTTATAAAGAGCAGAGTTTGGAGACTGGGAAACAGAAGGACTGTTGCAGAGTACAGCGGTTTGAGACTGGGGTGCAGCAGGACCTTTGCAGAAAGCAGAGGTTGAAGACTGGCGTGGAGAAGGAATATTACTGAGAGCAGATTTTGGAAACTGGAGTGCAGAAGGATTTTTCAGAGAGCAGATGTTGGAGACTGAGTTGCAGAAGGATCGTTACAGAGAGTAGATGTTGGATACTGGGGTGCAGAAGGATTGTTTAGAGAGCAGATGTTGGAGACTGGGGTGCAGAAGGACTCTTGTAGAGAGCAGAGTTTGAAGACTGAGGTGGAGAAGGACTGTTAAAGAGAACGCGGTTGGAGACTGGGGTACAGAAGGATTGTTGCAGAGAGTAGAGGTTTAAGACTGAGGTACAGAAAGATCGTTGCAGAGAGCAGAGGTGGAGACTTGGCTGCAGAAGGACTGTTACACAGAGCACACGTTGCAGACTGGGGTGCAGAAGGAATGTTGCAGACAGCAGCGGTTGGAGACTGGGGTGCATAAGGACGGTTGCAGAGAGCAGAGTTGGATATGAGGTACAGAAGGACTGCTACAGAGAGCAGAGTATGTAGACTCGGGAGCAGAAGGACTGATACAGAAAGCAGAGGTGGAGACTGGTGTGCAGAAGGACTGTTACAAAGAGCAGAGTTTGGAGAATGCGGTACAGAAGGACTGTTACAGAGAGCAGAGGTTGGCAACTGGGGTGCAGAAGGAGTGTGGCAAAAAACAGAGGTTGGAGACTTAGGTTCAGAAAGACTATTACAGAGAGCAGAGTTTTTAGACAATGTTGCAGAAGGATCTTACAGAGAGCAGAGTTTGTAGACCGAGGTGCAGCAGGACTGTTAAAGAGAGCAGAGGTTGGAGACTGGGGTTCAAAAGGCCTGTTATGGAGAACAGAGTTTGGAGAAGGGCTCCAGAAGGACTGTTACTGATAGCAGAGTTTGGAGACTTGGTTGCAGAAGGAATTTCCAGAGAGCAGATGTTGGAGACTGAGGTGCAGAAGGACTGTTACAGAGAGCAGAGTTTGAAGACTGAATTTCAGAAGAATCGTTGCAGAGAACAGATGTTGGAGACTGGGGTACAGAAGGATTGTTGCAGTCAGCAGAGTTTCCAGACTGAGATGCAGAAGGAGTCTTACACAGAGCAGAGGTTGAAGACTGAGGTGAAGTAGGACAGTTACAGAGAGCAGATGTGGGAGACAGGGGGGCAGGACTGATACAGAGCAGAAGTTGGAGATTTAGGTACAGAAGGACTGTTAGAGAGAGTAGAGGTTGGAGACTCGGGAACAGAAGGATAATTGCAAAGAGCAGAGTTTTCAGACTGAGGTACAGAAGAACTGTTGCAGAGAGCAGATGTTGGAGATTGGGGTGCACAAGGACTGTTGCAGCGAGAAGAGATTGGAGACTGGGGTGCAGATGGAAGGTTCCAGAGAGCAGAGGTTTGAAAGCGGGGTGTAGAAGGACTGTTGAAGAGCAGATTATGGAGACTAGGGTGTGGAAGGACTGTTCTAGAGAGCAGAGGTTGGAGACTGGGGTGCAGAAGGACTGTTTCAGAGATCAGAGGATGGAGACTGGGTTGGAGAAGTATTGTTGCAGAGAGCAGATGTGGGAGACTGGGGTGCAGAAGGAATGTTTCACAGAGCAGTATTTGGAGACTGGGGTGCATATGGACTATTGCAGACAGCAGAGGTTGCAGACTGAAGTACAGAAGGACTGATACAGACAGCAGAGTTTCAAGAATGTGGTGCAGAAGGACTGATACAGAAAGCAGAGGTTGGAGAACGTGGTGCAGAAGGACCCTTAAAGAGAACAGAGGTTGGAGACTGGGGTACAGAAGGACTGTTACAGAGAGCAGAGGTTTTAGACTGGGGTGCAGAACAACTGTTGTATAGATCAGAGTTTGGAGACTTCGCTGCAGAAGGACCATTGCAGAAAGCAGAGTTTGAAGACTGGGTTTCAGAAGGATCTTACAGAGAGCAGAGTTTGCACACTGAGGTGCAGAACGACTGTTGCAAAAAGAACAGGTTGGAGATTGGGGCGCAGAACGACTTTTGCAGAGAACAGAGGTTGGAGTTTTAGGTGCAGAAGACTCTTACAGAGAGCAGAGGTCGGAGACTGGGGTGCAGAATGACTGATACATAACGCAGAGTTTGGAGACTCGGGTGCATAAGGACCGTTACAGAGAGCAGAGGTTGGAGATTGCAGTACAGAAGGACTGTTAAAGAGAGCAGAGGTTGGAGACAGGTGTGCAAAATTATCTTACAGAGAGCATAGGTTGAAGACTGGGGTGCAGAAGGACTGTGGAAGAGCAGATCATGAAGACAAGGGTGTAGAAGGACTGTTACAGAGAGCAGAGGTTGTAGACTAGGGTGCAGAAGCATCATACAGAGAGCAGAGTTTGGAGACTGAGGTGCAGAAGGACTTTTGCAGAGAGCAGAGATTGGAGACTGGGGTGCAGAAGGACTGATACAGAGGGCAGAGTTTGGAGACTGGTGTGCAGAAGCATCTTACAAAGAGCGAAGTATGGAGACTGAGGTGAAGAAGGACTGTTAAAGAGAGCAGAGTTTGGAGACTTGGGTGCAGAAGGCCTGTTACAGAGAGAAGAGGTTGGAGACTGGAGTGCAGAAGGGCTCTGACAGAGAGCAGAGATTGGAGACTGGGGTGCAGAAGGACAGTTGCAGAGAAGAGAAGTTGGAGACTGGGGTGCATAAGGACCGATGCTGAGAGAAGAGGTTGGACTGATGTGCAGAAGGACTTTTACAGAGAGCACAGGTAGGAGACTGGGGTGCAAAATGAATGTTTCAGAGAACAGAGGTTGGAGACTGGGGTGCAGGAGGACTGTTACAGAAAGCAGAGGTTAGAGACTGTGGTGCACAAAGACTGTTAAAGAGAGTAGAGATTGGAGAGTGTGTTTAGAAGGACTTATTGAGAAAGCAGATGTTGGAGACTGGGGTGCAGAAGGACGGATAAAGAGAGCAGAGTTTGGTGACTCCAGTAAAGAAGGACTGCTACAGAGTGCAGAGGTTGGAGAATGGGGTGCAGAAGAAGTGTTGCAGAGAACAGAGGTTGGAGACTGGTGTGCAGAAGCACCTTTGCAGATAGCAGAGGTTGGAGACTGAGGTGCAGAATTATTGTTACAGACAGCAGAGTTTGGAGACTGGGGTGCAGAAAGAATGTTTCAGTGAGCGGAGTTTGCAGACTGGGTTTCAGATGGGTCTCACAGAAAGAAGAGTTTAGAGACTGATGTACAGAAGGACTTTTACAGCGAGCAGAGTTTGAAGACTGGGGTGCAGAAGAATTGTTGCAGAGAGCAGAGTTTTCAGACTGAGGTACAGAAGAACTGTTGCAGAGAGCAGATGTTGGAAACTTGGTGAACAAGCACTGTTGCAGTGAGCACAGGTTGGAGACTGGGGTGCAGAAGGACTGACAAAGACAGAAGAGGTTGGAGACTGGGGTTCAGAAGGCCTGTTACAGAGAGCAGAGTTTGGAGACTGGGTTGCAAAAGGATCTTACAGAGATCAGAGTTTGGAGACTGATTTTCAGATGCACTGTTGCAGAGAGTAGAGTTTGGAGACCTAGGTGCAGAAGGACCGTTGCAGAGAGCAGAGCTCAGAGACTGAGGTGCAGAATGATTGATAAAGAGAGCAGAGGTTGGAGACTGGGGTGTACAAGGACTGTTGCATAGAGCAGAGGTTTTAGACTGGGGTGTAGAAGGACTGTTGCAGAGAGAAGAGGTTGCAGATTTGGGTGAAAAAGAACTGTAGCAGTGAGCAGAGTTTGGAGACTAAGTTGCAGAAGGACAGATACACAGAACAAAGGTTGGAGACTCGGGTTCAGAAGGATTAAGACAGAAAGCAGAGCGTGGAGACTCATGTGCAGAAGGACCCTTACAGAGATCAGTGGTTGGAGACTGCAGTACAGAAGGACTCTTAAAAAGAGCAAAGGTTGGAGAATGGGGTAGAGAAGAACTGTTGCAGAGAGCAGATGTTGGAGACTGATGTGCAGAAGGACTGTTGCAGAGAGCAGAGGATGGAAACTGGGGTTCAAGAGGTTGCAGACTGAGTTGCAGACTGAGTTGCAGAAAGACTGATACAGAGGGCATAGTTTGGAGACTGTGGTTCAAAAAGACTGACACAGAAAGCAGAGTTTGGATACTGGAGTACATAAGGACACTTAAGGAGAAAAGAGTTTGGAGGCTACGGTACAGAAGGACTGTTACAGAGAGCATGGGTTCGAGATTGGGGTGCAGAAGGATCATTGGGGTGAGCACAGTATGGAGACTGGGGTGTAGAAAGACTGTTGCAGAGAGCAGAGGTTGGAGACTGGGGTGCAGAAGGACTGTTGCAGAGAGCAGACGTTGGAGACTGGGGTGCAGAAGGACTGTTGCATAAAGCAGAGGTTGGAGACTGCATTACAAAAGGACTGTTACAGAGAGCAGAGGTTGGAGACAGGTGTGAAGAATTATCTTACAGAGAGCATAATTTGGAGACTTGGGTGCAGAAGGACTGTTGCATAGCAGATTATGGAGACTAAGGTGTAGATGGACTGTTTCCGAGACCAGAGGTTGTAGACTGGGGTGCAGAAGCATCATACAAAGAGCAGAGTTTGGAGACTGAGGTGCAGAAGGACTGTTGCAGAGAGCAGAGATTGGAGAATGGGGTGCAGAAGGACTGATACAGAGGGCAGAGTTTGGAAACTGGTGTGCAGAAGCAACATACAGCGAGCGAACTATGGAAACTTGGTGCAGAAAGACTGTTGCAGAGAGCAGAGGTTGGAGACTGGGGTGCAGAAGGACTGTTAAGGAGAGCAGAGTTTGAAGACTTGGGTGCAGAAGGCCTGTTTCAGAGAGCAGAGGTTGGAGACTGCAGAACAGAAGGACTGTTACAGAGAGCAGATGTTGCAGACTGTGGTGCAGAAGGGCTGTTGCAAAGAACAGAACTTGGAGACTGGGGTGAATAAAGACCCTTGCTGAGAGAAGAGGTTGGAGACTGTTGTGCAGAAGGATTGTTACAGAGAGCATAGGTTGGAGACTGAGGTGTAGAAGGACTTTTACAGAGAGTAGAGTTTGGAGACATGGGTGCAGAAGGACTGATACAGAGAGCAGAGGTTGGAGACTGGGGTACAGAACGAATGTTGCAGAGTGCAGAGTTTTAAACTGGCGTGCAGAAGGACTGTTACAGAGAGCAGAGGTTGAAGCCTGTGGTGCAGAAGGACTGATATAGAAAGCAGAGTTTGGAGATGGGGATGAAGAAGGACTGTTACAGAGATCAGAGGTTGGATACAGGTGTGCAGAAGGATCTTACAGGGAGCAGAGTTTTGAGACTGTGGTGTAGAAGGAATGTTGCAGAGAGCAGAGGTTGGCGACTGGGGTGCAGAAGGACTGTTGCAGAGAGCAGAGGTTAAGGACTGTGGTGCAGAAGGACTGTTATAGACAGCAGAGTTTGGACACTGGGGTGTAGAAGGATCGTTACAGGGAGCAGAGATTTAAGACTCGTGTGCAGAAGGACTGTTACAGAGAGCAGAGTTTGGAGACTGGGGTGCAGAAACACTGTTACAGAGAGTAGAGATAGGAGAGTGAGGTGCAGAAGGACTGTTACAGAGAGCAGAGTTTGGAGACTGGGGTGCAGAAGGACTGTTGCACAGAGCAGAGGTATTAGACTTGGGTGTAGAAGGACTGTTGCAGAGAGTAGAGTTTGGAGATTGGGGTGAAGAAGGACTGTAGCAGAGCAGAGGTTTATTACTAAGGTGCAGAAGGACAGTTACACAGAACAAAGGTTGGAGTCTCGGGTGCAGAAAGACTGATACAGAAAGCAGAGCTTGGAGACTCGTGTGCAGAAGGACCCTTACAAAGAGAAGTTGTTGGAGACTGCAGTATAGAAGGACTGTTAAAAAGAGCAGAGGTTGAAGACTGGGGTGGAGAAGAACTGTTTAGAGAGCAGATGTTGGAGACTTGTGTGCAAAAGGACTCTTGCAGAGAGCAGAGGATGGAGAATGGTGTTCAAGAGAACTGTTTCAGAATGCAGAGTTTGCAGAATGAGTTGCAGAAGGACTGATACATAGGGCAGAGTTTGGAGACTGTGATCCAAAACCACTGATACAGAAAGCAGAGGTTGGATACTGGACTATATAAGGACACTTACAGAGAAAAGAGTTTGGAGACTACGGTACAGAAGGACTGTTACTGAGAGCATGGGTTGGAGACTGGGGTGCAGAAGGATTTTTGGGGTGAGCAGAGTATGGAGACTGGGTTGTAGTAGGACTGTTTCAGAGAGCAGAATTTGTAGACTAGGTTATAGAAAGACTGTTGCAGAGAGCAGAAATTGGAGACTGGGGTGCAGAAGGACTGTTGCATAAAGCAGAGGTTGGAGACAGGTGTGCAGAATTATCTTACAGAGAGCATAGGTTGGAGACTGGGGTGCAGAAGGACTGTTGTATAGCAGATTATGGAGACTAAGGTGTAGATGGACTGTTTCCGACAACAGATGTTGTAGTCTGGGGTGCAGAAGCATCATACAAAGAGCAGAGTTTGGAGACTGAGGTGAAGAAGCACTGTTGTAGAGAGCAGAGATTGGAGACTGGGGTGCAGAAGGACTGATACAGAGGGCAGAGTTGAAAGAATGGGGTGCAGAAGCATCATACAACAAGCGAAGTATGGAAACTTGGTGCAAACAGACTGTTGCAGAGAGCAGAGGTTGGAGACTGGGGTGCAGAAGGACTGTTAAAGAGAGCAGAGTTTGGAGACTTGGGTGCAGAAGGCCTGTTACAGAGAGCAGAGGTTGGAGACTGCAGTACAAAAAGACTGTTACAGAGAGCAGATGTTGTAGACTGTGGTGCAGAAAGACTGTTGCAGAGAAAAGCAGTTGGAGACTAGGGAGCATAAGGACCGTTGCTGAAACAAGAGGTTAGAGACTGTTGTGCAGAAGGATTGTTACAGAGAGCATAAGTTGGAGACTGAGGTGCAGAAGAACTGTTACAGAGAGTAGAGTTTGGAGACTTGGGTTCAGAAAGAATGATACAGAGAGCAGAGGTTAGAGACTGAGGTACAGAAGAAATGTTGCAGAGTGCAGATATTTAAACTGGTGTGCAGAAGGACTGTTACAGAGAGCAGAGGTTGAAGCCTGTGGTGCAGAAGGACTGATACAGAAAGCAGTGTTTGGAGACGGGGATGAAGAAAGATCATTACAGAGATCAGAGGTTGGATACAGGTGTGCAGAAGTATCTTACAGGGAGCAAAGGTTTGAGACTGGCGTTTAGAAGCAGTGTTGCAGAGAGCATAGATGGAGACTGGTGTTCAGAAGGACTGTTGCAGAGAGCAGAGGTTAAAGACTGTGGTGCAGAAGGACTGTTACAGAGAGCAGAGTTTGGACACTGGGGTGAAGAAGGATCGTTTCAGAGAGCAGAGATTGAAGACTCGTGTGCAGAAGGACTGTTACAAAGAGCAGAGGTTGGAGACTGAGGTGCAGAAGGAATGTTACAGAAAGCAGATTTTGGAGACTGGGGTGCAGGACTTATTCAGAAAGCAGATGTTAGAGACTGGAGTTCAGAATTATTGTTGCAGACAGAAGTGGTTGGAGACTGGGTTTCAGAAGGACTGTTGCAGAGAGCAGAATTTGGAGACTTCGGTGCCGAAGGACTGTTACAGAGAGCAGAGGTTTGAGTCTGGGATACATAAGGACTGTTACAGAGAACAGAGGTTGAAGACTGGGGTGCAGAAGGACTGTGGAAGAGAGCAGAATATTCAGTTGAGGTGCAGAAGGACTAATGCAGAGAGCAGATTTTGGAGACTGGGTTGCAGAAGGACTGTTGTAGAGAGCAGAGGTTGGAGATTTTTGTGCAGAAGGACTGTTCCAGAGAGGAAATTTTGAAGACTGGGGTTCAGAAAGCCTGTTACAGAGAGCTGAGTTTGGAGAAGGGGTGCAGAAGGACTGTTACAGAGAGCAGATTTTGGAGATTGGTTTGCAAAAGTATCTTCCAGAGAGTAGAGGTTGGATACTGACATGCATAAGTACTGTTACAGACAGTAGAGGTTGGATACTGAGGTGCAGATGGACAATTGCAGAAAGAAGAGTTTGAAGTCTGAGGTGCAGAAGGACTGTAACAGAGAGCAGAGGTTGGAGACTGAGGTGAAGAAGAACTGATACAGAAAGCAGGGTTTAAAGACTGGGGTGCAGAAGGACCATTACAGAGAGTAGAGATTGGGGACTGCGGTGCAGAAGAACTGTTACAGAAAGCAGAGGTTGGAGATTGAGGTGCAGAAGGACTGTTGTAGAGAGCAGACATAGGAGACTCGGGTGCAAAAGGATTGTTGCAGAGAGCAGAGGTTGTAGACTGAGGTGCAGAAGGACTGTTAGAGAGAGCAGAGGTTAAAGACTGGGGTGCAGAAGGACTGTTGCAGAGAACAGAGGTTTGCGACTGAGGTGCCCAAGGTCCGGTGAAGGTAGTAGAGGTTGGAGACTGATGTGCAGAAGGACTGTTGTTGAGAGCAGACATAGGAGACTGGTGTGCATAAGGATTGTTGCAGAGAGCTGAGATTGGAGACTGGGGTGCAAAAAGACTTTCACAAAGAGCAGAGATTGGAGACTGGGCAGCGAAAGAACTGTTATTGAGAGTAGAGTTTGGACACTGGGCTAAAGAAGAGG
>NW_027523806.1:0-40574 GCF_052094955.1 Ictidomys tridecemlineatus | reverse complement strand
GTAAGACTGGGTTGTAAGGTTCTTGGTGTGTTGTTAGCATTCAGGGAATTGATACCCATCAGCTTGGATGTAAAGTTTTTTGTGGTTACTTACTACAGTGAGTATTAGTACACATTCATTCCTCAGATCATTTAAGACTGATGAGTCAGCTTATTCAAAACAGACTTGAGAATAGTTGACTAGAAGATAACATGAAAATGGTGTCCTATTGGTACTAGAGTGATGTGGCTGAACAACCTTTTTGTGTGTGAAGTTTAATTATTCGGCACATACTGATGAGCAAAAATAAGTATCATTAAGTTAAATTTCATGATAACTAAACTGGGGACCTACCGAAAGCCTATTTTGAAAAATTTATAGCACAGCTGTGCTCATTTGTTTACACATTTATGTATGGCTGCTTTTGTGCTACATGGCAGAGTTGAGTAGTTTTTTTAACAAACTTGGAAAGCCTAAAATACTTGTTTTCTGACCTTTTATAGAAAAAAATTGTTGACGTCTGGAAAGAGTTTGTGTTGGAGTTGTTAGGCCACTATTTTATTTTCTAGAAGCAGTATGCTTGTTTTATGTAATCAAAATCTTCTAAAAAGATTGGGCTGGGGATGCAGCTCAGTGGTAGACTGATTGCCTAGCATGTTGTGAGGACTTGGGTTCAATCCCCAGTTCTGCTCCCTTAAAAAACCGTAACAGATTTCAGATTGGATTTAAAATAAGTTTAGTATAGGTGATGAAATGCTACTAGATTAATTTTGTTTTTTGGTTAAAATATTTATAAGCCCCATATTTTGGCACAATTCATCAGTAGAAAATGAGAAAAACTTAACACCTGTACTCAGATTTGTTTGACCCTGTTACTTTCATGTTTAAATTTTAGAGGTTATAAAAGTTGCACTTGCACATAGGATTGTGGAAAAACAACTCAATTTGGTATTTATACTGTTTTGTTTACTTCAGTCCTCTTTTAAGATCCAATTAGGTGTATCTTGACTTTAATAAGCATTTTTCTGTTCACCAGGCACTTACTCTCTCTCAAATTAATCATCAAAAGATTATTCTTGGTACAAATCCATTTGGTAATTAGCATTTTCATGTTTTGCTTGATGGTTTTCCATACTGTGGTCTGGACTGGTTGCCCTCTAATTGTTTAGTAACTATTTGGGGCTTTGCTGTCATTCTTGTGTTCCCTTTGCCTTTCACTTTAGATTTTTTTCCTAGATTAAGTGCTTGTTTTGGTGCAACACAAATTCAGATAGCTTTGACACCTTCCTGTTTATATACCCTAACTAGATAACTTGCATGACAGGATAGAGAATCAAAGGTCTGATATTACTTTTGAGTCTTGAGCTTACATGTTAAATATTTTTACTAATCACTACGGATTTTTTTTTTTAATCATTAGTGTTCTTAAATTTCATGACTGTCTTGAGTTTATTTATCCATCGTGGGCACTCATTGGATCTTACGTTCTATAAACTTGCTCTTCACTTCGGGCATGTTAACGAATTGATTAACCACCCCAGTCTTTTGTCCCTGGAATTCTTGTTACTGAGCATCTTTCTCCCTTCCATTTCACTCTCATAAGCAATTTGTATGATTTAATCTTTCAACCTTTAAAAATGTCAGTCATTTCTTGTACCCCTCCCATCTGTCAGTTTATCAGTGATACTTAATATTTAAGAGTTTACTCCAAGATGCTTTTTCTGTTGCTTTGGCTTCTTCTAGTTAGGGATTTTTCTCAGATATTTGGTGATTTGAGGCTCATAGAAGCGGAGCACTTAAACTAATTGGATGTTTTGAACATTTGGTTGGAGGAGAGCTTGTGAACTCGGCAAGGTTTATTGCTCACTGAGCCATCTGCATTTATAGTGATTATTGAAGAACCCCTAGAAATATCCTTTGTTTTCTCTAGCTAGTCAGGCTCAACAGAGAAGTCTTCTATCCTGTCTGAAGTCATAAAAACTTAGTTTGCCGGTATTCCGATCCTCGGGTTACAGGGGGAAGGCTGAGGGATCCCCATTTCATCACTGCTTATTCAGTCCAAAAAAATGCTCTCTCACCTGGTTCTGAGATTAAATTTCTTGAGTATGGAGGAATCAGTTGTCTGGCAATACTGAGGATGATAAAGATTGTTAGATATTTAACCAACTCTGGTTACGCCTCTTTTACCTATATTTGTACTGGTACTTGGGCTGCCATTTATTGATCCCTGCTTGAATTCTGTTCCTGGTTTTCTGAGACATGTCTTCACTGCTGAGAATATTCAGCATTTATTCAGCATTTGTTAATAGGTGTTGCATGTTTTTAAATGTCTTTCCTGTAACCTTTTCTTTGAAATTGCTAGGTTTTAGTAGGTTTTCAGAAGGGTGTTTGAGTTTGGGGTGGTTGGTAAAAAGATTTAGGCAAACGGCAGCAGATAAATTAAAATATTAGCTCAGTATCTTTCTAGATTTTGGCCAACAACATTCACAAGTAGTTGGCTAGATGATTATGGAACCATCCTGTTATATTAATGAACTGTTATGAAGCTTTGATTTCAATTCTTGCTTGATCCACTTGAAACTACCAACTACAATTTCAGGTAATGAAGTTTTCAGGGACTGGTCCTGAATCAAATTTTGATCCCTTTTGGTTTACTAGGTATCTACTATGAGGTGAGTTCATTTCTCTTCCTGGGGTTCTATGTCTTTTTATTCCTTTCTTAAACTTCAGTGTGTATTATAAGGTTGCAAGACTTAAACTATATTATTATTTTCCACGTTGTGATGGTAGTTTTTCATTGTACTTTGTGGTGCCAGAGTTCTAGTCCACTGTAGGTGGAACATCTGTTCAGGTGCCAGTTTACACTGAGATAGTCTCAACTACATTAAGATCCAGTTTTAGGCCTTTGCATCCTGTATATTAGAAATTCAGTTTATGTGCTTTTATTTTATTGCTTGGGTTTATTTTGGGGACTGCTTTGTTTGTTTAGGGTTTTAAGGTATTAGGAATTTTGTAAACAACAAGGACTAAATCCACCGTCCACTACAGTATCTTTGTTGATCCTGATATGTATGAGTTTATTAGGTTTGGGGTTAGTTCAACTTGATACTGTTGAAATGCACAATCTCAGTGAAGAAAATTTATTTGGTCAGTGTGATAACTGAAGAATTACCCTAAATTATTCATTAAATGTGATTATTTTTAAACTACTTTTAAAAAAAAGTTGAGAACGTAATATCATTCTTTACCAGTCACGTTTAAGCTATTGTGGTTTAGCATAGTCTTGAAGTTCCATGAATAAAATGATTATAGCATGATAAATATCTCGTGCAAACTTCGTTTACCTGGCCTTTAATTCTCAGTTGCCTATAATCTGGTAAACTAGGGAAGGATTGGTTATAATCTGGTTGGCATTTCAAAGAGGCCTGAAGATCCTTTGTATTAGAGTTAATCAATTGTTATTGGTGTTGACTGGGATTGTTTTTACATATTCCAAGTTATCTTAGCTACCCTAATGTTAAGATGGTGAAAGTTAACAGTTTGTTTCATAAGCTTTTGAGTTTTTACTTTTACCTCCTGTAGAAAGACAAGGGCACACATTTGATAGTTACACCAGTCAGCATTTTAATCATGGTCTAGCATGAACATCACCCAAGATTGTTAGCATTCTAATGAGTGTATCAGGTGGCTTACTGAGTGGTGCAAGAGAGGTGGTGGGTTGCTATAGCTTGAGAACATGGGTTAATTTTTGTTTTATTATTCTTTACAGGCAATGTACTTGCCTTCTCTGTATCTTCTGTATCTTGATTCTTTGTACCTTTGGTTTGTCACTGATCTTAGTCATCCATTGCATTACAAATGGGTAACCAGTAGCTGAAATTGACTTGCTGTTGTCTTTAATTGAGCTGGTTATATATTTGACCTTAGCACCCCTTTAAGATCTCAAGAGAATTTATGTGCTTATAGCAGCCTCTCCTAGGTAGACTTAGGTAAAGAATGTGGGACCTGGTGTACTATAATTTAGGGCAGATCCTAACTACTAAATGTTGGTGAGTTTTCACCAGTAAGTCCTGTAAAGGCTGAAAATTTGGGATGATGGATGTAACAAGGGAATGGGAAAAGGATTTTAACAATATTACTGTACTATTTAAAAATGGTGAATTCTTCAGAGGAATTAGGTATTCTTGTTACAACAGTTCAAATCTGTTAAAAGTCTTCATTTAAATAAGACAGATAGGCACTAATTCTTTAGTGATAATAGAGGTTATAGGTTTCTGTTTGGGGAAACAACTCCCTTGATGTTGGGAAGAGAATCTACTTCAATGTTAATTTGTATATATCTTATTTTGTATCAGTTAGCAGTATTCCTTTTGCATTCTAGAATTTGAGATCAAGATTATTCTGACCTTTTCAAAATTTCTCTTAGAAAAACAAGTGTTGGGACAGAACTTGGTAGGTTGGTGACTGCCAGTACCTAAATGTGACATTTAACATGTCATGGAAACGGCTTTGAATAAATACTTGAGACAAGGAATAATGTGATTGCTTTTTTTTTTAATGGATGGCCTTGGATTCCACACCTTCATGTTTTTATAAAATACCAGTAGGAGACTAATGAAGTGGAACCTTAACTAAAAAATTTTTTTTGGAATATGACTGATTTTATTACAGTGTAGTTAAGAGGTTGATTAAGGCAGTAAATTAAACTTTGAAATGCTCATAAATTTGTTGTAAATTGCCTCTACATTCATTGATAATATAAAGCATGCTACTACTAATCCGATTAGTTTTATGTATTAAAACCTATCAGCATGTCTTTTTTCTTAGAACCTGGTTGACTTGACTTTAAATTACGTGATGTTTTCTGTACCATTTAGCATTTTCAAGACATACTCTTCCCAAGCAAATTCCACTGGAACCAGTGTTTCCATTTCTAGAAATATAGTCTTTATTTGAAGTTTATAGTGGGGTTTCATGGGGTTTTAATTTGCACTAAATTTTCTTTTATGAAAGATTACTTATGTTCAAATTATAATGTAGTAGTGCTTTTTGTCTTACGATTAAACTCTTACAGCACTCATGCATTTTTCGCATTGTCTTTTTTTAAACAAGCTTTCTCTTGGATGAATATCTTGAAATACATAGGTCTTAGTTTTAGTTGACAGGACAACTACCATAATATTGAAACATGACATTAAGAATTTTAAAAGAGATCCTTTTAAGATTTAATTTATGTACAATAAGTCAAAATGTGTTGCAAGTTGAAGATTCACTGAATTTGATATAAGAAAAAGAGCAATTCCTCTTGTCTCAAGAACGTGCATGAGGTGGGATATTGAGAACAGGAAGATTTTGTATGGGGATGTTTAGTCTTTGGCTTTTGCTGGATTTGCTGTCAAATGTAGTGAGACCACTCAAAGTGTTAGTATGCATTTACTGTTTTCATTTGTTTACAAACCCTTTGGGAAATGGCAAATTAAGTTAGAAGTGTAATAGCAAAAATGTTTATGCTCAAAAGTCTTTTAACAGTATTGTTTTGACTATTCCATTTCATTTTGGTGTTGACAATGTTTAACAGAATGTGGGTCACCTAGTGTTTGCCTGCCAAGAGAAGTCATCATTATACGTGGGGTCATGGTGCAGTGCCAAGCAGGTCTTCTGCTCCCCAACAAATGACCTCTTTGTGTTTGTAACCGGCTTGTAGTTTGCCTTTTTGTTCTACAAAAAACATCAGAGGCCAGAATTAAACAATGGGTTTCATAAATTCTAGTTTCTGCCATAATTCTACAATGAGATTTCTCTGAGAGACTTTTGATTCTATAATGGGGTAATATAGACTTTCCAAAGAAGTTTCAAATATCTTTTCAGATCAGTTAAAATGTATGGGGCTTTCTATTTAGAAAATTTTTTAAAGTTTTAAATAAATATAAAATAATTCAAATGAATGGTTCAGAAATCCACCGTTTGTTTCCAACTGTAAGATTTTATCTTCCTCAAGCATGGATATTAAATGATTGGCATGTTAAAATGCTTTGAGGTTGGTAATTATTAAACCTTATTACAAAGTTTAACATACTTTGAAGCCCCATCCCATAGTGAAGCAGAGTTTTTAGGGTTTTGTAGCCCAAATATCCGTATTATTAAGATCTCTAGGTGATTCTGATGCTTCAAAGCTTCCACATTTATTGCTATTACTATATTCAAGAATATGAAAAGGTACTAGATATTAAATGCCTATATGAGATGGGTAGACAATATGAAGAGTAGTATGATGTGGCCAGGCTTATGGGGGTGGGGTATGTTAACTATGATGGGAATTAATGCTTTTTCTCAAAGCTTGCCTGGGCACTCAGATGACTCCCTATTTTTGATTCTGTAGCTTTTCTGGGCTTTCCTGACTTAAAAATCTTCAGAAGCTTTGAGAAATCCCATGCTTTTGGTGGCTTGTTTGGAAATGACAAGAGGAGTCAAGGTAGGCTAACATGGTTCTAGGTTACAGGATAGCTGTGTTGACGTTTATAGAGAAAATATGGTAAAACAAGTAGGTTTTGTAAAGAAAGGAGGATGAATATATGGTTGAGGTTGGGAAGTGTGTGCATGGCATCCAAATGGGTATATCCAGTAGAGATTTGGAAAATAGTTTGATATTCAGAAGAGAGGTTAGAACTGGAGAAGGCAATATAGGAGTGAAGGAAAGCATCCTGGAGAGGGACGCTGCAGGCCCTGTGAATGAATGAATGATAGACTATCTATCTATGCACCCCTATCAGCAAGCAGTGTTTATTTGTTGACCCACTTTCATCTCACTAAACCAGGGATTCAGGCGAGTTAAAACTTGTGCTTTGATTTTCTCATGTTTAAAGTGAAAATGAACCTATTTCAGGGTGGTTGAGAGGATTAAAAAATATCTATACTTAACAGTTATTAGGACATCATAAATATTAAAAATATCTATGTTATTCACTGCCTTTACCTATTGACGTGAATTCATTTTCTAGTAAGATCCAAATTCAACCCTTTATAACCTGTGAAACCTTCCTGAAGTGACTCAAGCCTGTGTAGATCATATTCCTCAGATGATGATTCTTCCTCTGCCATGCAACCTGCCACAATGCTGTACATGTGTATTTTTGTTGCACTTGCCTTTTAACTGGGATGTAAGCTTTCCTTAGGATTAGGGCCATGTCTTATATTTCTGCTGTTTTTCAAACATTAGTTATTTTTATATATGTGGTAACTTAGAATAAATCCTAATTGTTAAGACTTGTGCAGAGTAGGGGCTCAACAATGTTTGCACAAGTGAGTGAAAAATTGGACAGTCTTAGTATGTTTGTTTCATCTCTAGCACAAATAATAGGGGAAGACTGGTAAATGACTGCTTTTCTTATTTCCAGGCAGCTCATAAATCTAAACTCTTTAAAATTTAAGATTGCATTTGAAAACAAATATTATGGGACCTCTTGCCTGGAACTAGGATGATAACTTTAAAATATGCTGCAAGTTGAAAAAGAACTTTGAAAAAGCTTACTATTAATTTAGGTGTGGCTTCCTAATATATAAAATGATGAGGGGACAGATATCTTTGAAGTTCATGATTGTCTAGCAGTAATTATGGTAGTACTCAATCAGCATACAAATTATTATTTTGTACATGATTGTAAATTAGAGAAATGTTAAAATAAAAATAATGGCAGCAGGGAGGCTGGGGGCTCAGTGGTAGAGTGCCTGGCATGTACAAGTCCCTGGGTTCAGTCCCCTAGTACCAAAACAAAAATAATGCAAGTGAGATACATTAATTTCTTCATCCATACTACTATTCAAATTTTATCTTTTCCCTAAAAGAAACTACCATACTGACAATAAGCAAAACAGTACTGTTGTATCTGACCCACAACTAAGAGGTTAGACGGCATATTCTTAAGTTAAACATGAATTTTGTGGCTATATACCATAGTATTTAACAAAATTGCAGCTTTTTAGTTTTGTGACCTTGAATATGTCATCAACTTGGCTGTTTTCTCATGTACAAAGTAAAGATGGTAATATGAACTCATACCATTTATAAGTTGGCCTTAGTGTCTTTATAAAACTCAGGATAACCTTCTCCCAAAGCACTTAGAACATTGTTATCAGAGTCAATATCCAACCACTTCCCTTTTCCTGTGAAAACTACAGAAACTGCATACAAAGTTTCTAACATTTCAAATATCTTAAAAATATTTTGTAAATGGAAAATAATATGTGGGAGGAATAAGAAGCTTGGTGGCACAGTTAAAATGAGTTATCTTGCAGTCGGGGATCTCCTGTTCCTAATGAATCACTAAATGATTTTTAAAACTGACTTCAGACCTCATATTCCCACTTAGGAAATAGAACTCATCACACCTTATTTGTAATTGTAAAGTTACATATTATTAAAGCATGGTGATGTAAGGTTACTGAATGGGGGTATATTAAAAAAAACAACAAAGGCTGTAGATTGGTAAGATAGATGGACAGGATTGAGAGAAAATGATATAGTTAACTAGTTTTTGAACCTTACACAAAGCAATGTTTCATCTAAAAACAAAGGCTTGGATTTTCATTTCAAATATTTAGAAGAGGTGAACATTTCTGGGCAGTCCTCATGTTTCTAGGGGTATTTTAAGGTCAAGATCATTTCTCTTCAGGTTGAGGGGGACAATTGTAGGTATTTATTAATGGTAGTAGTGGCATGATTCTCATGGCAATCTGGATGTACTGTGGTCAGTTTCTCAGTGAATCCTCAGTCTGTGATTCTGATATTAATGCAGTCATTTTCCTGTTAGTAGTTAACATGTGAGTGATCACATACCAACAACTATTCAATAAGTATTAATACCATTTTACAGGTGAGGGAAAAGGGGTACAGGTTAACTTGTCCAAAGCCATATAGATGGTATGTGGCAGAGCTAAGAGTTGAACTTTGGCAGTGTGATTCTGTGGTTTTTTTTTTGTGTGTGGGGGTGGGGGAGGTCGTCAGGAAATCGGAGGTTGGTACTGGATATTGAACCCAGGAATACAGAGCTCTACCTCTGAGCTGTATTCTCAGACTTTTTCCTTCTTTTCAGACAGGGTCTTGCTAAGATGTCCAGACTGGGTTCAGATTTGTGATCCTGCCTTAGCCTCCTGAGTAGCTGGGGTTACTGGCCTTCAACTTGAGAATTCTCCTGATTCAGTCTCTCAAATAGCTTGGATTATAAGTGTGCACCACTATGCCCAGCTGAAAATTTAATTAAGCCCCAATGTTCTTAATCTTTACAAAGGAAGAGATGCTGGAGAAGAAGTAGAATGGTGGCAAAGAGCAAACAGTATTACAGAAATGAAAGAAGTACAGAGACAGTCAAGGGGCACCATAGGGACAAGGAAATACTACTACTTTCCTCCAATTCAAGTAGAGAAAGATTTTCCTAATTGTTGTAGGACTCTAATTTACATATAACAATTTATTGGTACCTGTTGGGGTGGGGAGAAGTCAAGTTGGTATTACATTTGTACTTAAAAGAATGATGATAATTGAAAGGAGAATTGCCATGCTGGTAACTATAATCTTTTTGAAGTATTTCCACCATAGCCTCCTATGAATTTCTCTTGTGTTTTGGAATTCTTTGGCCTGAAATAAAAATAAACACAAATTTAATGTTTTATTTTCATTTCTACATTAATGGGCTCACTCTAATACTTAATGAGAGCTATCTGAAAGAACAGATTTAGTTTGGTTTTAACCAATTCCAAGGACCCTGCAGCTTTTATAAAGTGATGTATCAAGATTCTAGGTGCTTGTATTTAGCTGTTATTTTCATTAACTTTATTGACTGTGATTTTGCAGAAGTTCCTAATTCTTTCAGCTTCAGTTTCTTCATCTTCACTTCCTTCATGATTTTAAAGGCCCACCATTTCTTACAATCTATTTAAAATTGCTTCTCCAGTTCCATTCTAGACATCCTACTTCAATTTTTTACATTCTAGAGAATAAGTAAAATTTACATAGCATTACATAAGGACAGGTACTGTGCAGAAAACAAGTTCCATGGACGCAAGATTTCTGTCTGTTTGACTCACTGATATATTCCCATCATGGGACAGTGCAGAAGTTCAATGAATAATTGTTAAATGAATGAATGAATCTGTAAGATGGGAATGAGACAACCTACCATGCAGAATCACAGACTGAGGATTCACTGAGAAACTGATCAGTGTGTGTGTGTGTGTGTGTGTGTGTATGTGTTACACAAACTGGGACTGACCCTAGGCATGTTCTACCTCTGAGCTACATTACCAGCCCTTTTAGTTTTCATCTTGAGGCAGGGTCTCACTGAGTTGCTGAGTCTGGCCTTCAACTTGAGATTCTCCTGATTCAGTCTCTCAAATAGCTTGGATTACAAGTGTGCACCACTATTTATGCCCAGCTGAAAATTTACTTAAGGCATAAATGAATTTTATATTCTTAAATAATCTGCTTTCCCTTTTTTTAATGAATATGTATTATGCATGTATATAGTTTGAGAAGTCAGAATTTGACTAATGATAGTTTATTACTCTACCCCCATCCATTCCTAAATGTTTCTCAGAAGTAACTACTTTGAGTTTTTATTTTGTTGCTGAATCCCTATTACTTAATATAGTAGTTCTCCACTGAGATGGTTCTCAATTTTTGCCTTCCAGGAGATATTTGGCAATGTCTGCAGTCATTTTTTATTTCAGATTAGAGGGAGTGTAAACAGCATCTAGTGGAGAGAAGCGAGAATGCTGCTGAGAAAGTCCTACAATACACAGGATAATACCCCACCCAAAATATTCTGAGGTTGAAAAATCCTGTCCTAGAAAGGTATCTGATATATAGTGGGGCTCTGAGGATTTGTTGAATGTATCTCATTTAACTGTTTATTTTCTCCCAGCGTTTTTTTTTTTCTGTGCATTTCTAGAAGGTACATACACACACACACACACACACACACACACACACACACGTATACATACATATATACATATACACATATTTTTTCATTGTTTCCGATGAAAGAAAAACATTTGGCTCTCTTAAAAATGTTTTGATTAGTGTATTCTAATTATATGTTAATGGTGGGGTTCATTGTGATATATATATATGTGTATAATTTACTCCAATTCATTCTGTAGTATTTCCCCTTTCCGTCCCTGCCTCCCTATTCACCATATTTATATTTGGCACTGGGGATTGAACCAGTAACTATACCACTGAGTTATATTCCCTGTCCTTTTTATTTTTAAATTTTAAGACAGGGTCTCACTAAGTTTCCAAGGCTGGTTTAGAACTTGTGATCCCACTGCCTCAGCCTCCTAAGTAGCTGGGATTACAGGCATGTGCCATTGTGCCTAGTTACATGTATAACTTTTTCACTCATACATTATAATTATATGTAGAAGTGAGATTCATGTGATATATTTATACATGCATATAGTATGATTTAGTAAATTTTGTCCCCCAATTCTTCCCATTTCTTTCCCTTCTTTCCCCCTTAATCCTCTACCACCCCTCTATTGATCTTCTATTATGTGAGATCCTTCTTTAAAAAAAAAAAAATTCTTCATTCTTTCTAGATTCCTCACATGAGGGAAAAAAATCATTTGTTGACTTTTTGAGTCTGCCTTACTATTTTTTAAAAAATGTTCTTAGTTGTAGATGGACACAATATCTTTATTATGTGGTGCTGGGGATCGAACTCTGCCTCTCGCATGTGAGGCAAGTGCTCTACCACTGAGCTACAATCCCAGCCCTGAGTCTGCCTTATTTTACTTAGCATCATTTTCTCCAGTTCCATCCATTTACCCGCAAATAATATAATTTCATTCTTTATGGCTGAGTAGAGCTCCACTGTGTACCATTTTCTTTATCGTGTCATCTGTTGATGGACACCTAGGTTTCATAACTTGGCTGTTTGAATTGTGCTGCTATAAACATTGGAATGTCACTATAGTGTGCTGATTTCGGTTCTTTTGAATAAATACCAAGGAGTGGACTATGTGGATCATATAGTGGTTCTACTCCTAGTTTTTTTTTTCCTCATTCTTTTTTTCCCTTTTTATTAGTGCATCATTGTTATACATAATAGTGGGATTTATTGTTATTTGTGATACACTCAATATTATCAGTATAATTTGGTCAATTTCATTCCTCAGTACTTCCCCATTTCTAGTCTTTCAGGGAACTTCATACTGATTTTCATAGTGGTTGTACTAATAATCCAAACAACAGTGTACAAGTATCATTTCTACCCAAATCCTCACCAGCATTTATTATTACTTATATTTTTAATGATTACCATTATAACTGGGGTGAGATGAAATCTCAGTGTAGTTTTAAGAAAAGAAAATGATGACATCAGAGTAATTCAAGAAAAATTGTGGGTGGGAGTACTGGGAATTGAACTCTGGGGACTCGAACACTAAGCCATATCCCTAGCCCATCTTTGTATTTTATTTAGAGGATCTCACTGAGTTGCTTAGTGCCTTGTTCTTGCTGAAGCTGGCCTCCCAAGCTACTGGAATTAAAGATATGGGCCTCCACACCTGGCTTTTTTTCCCCTTTGGCTACCAGGAAGTGAACTCTACCACTGAGCTATATCCCCGGCCCTATTTTGTATTGTATTTAGAGACAGTCTCTGAGTTGCTTAGCACCTTGACATTGCTGAGGCTGTCTTTGAACTTGAGATCCTCCTGCCTCAGCATCCTGAGCTGCTGAGATTACAGGTGTGCACAGTGGTGCCCAGCTTTATTTTTGTATCCATAATTAAAATATTTTAATTATTATTTTAATATTATTTTAATTTATTGTTTATTAGTTTTTAACATACTCACCATTAATTCATTCCCAAATGCTCCAAAGGAGTGAAATATATCCCTCGTCTACTGATTCCCTTGTTGGATCCTTTTGCTTTTATCTTGAGGAAGTCCCTAACAGAGCCTTCTGACCTTATGTAATCTGGTTTTACTGGGCTCCAGATTTCTTATATAGTTTTAATCTTGGAATATTGCTTTTCCAGTATCCTAGGATAAGCCTTCTCTGTGTTGAGTCTTTTTGTTTTTTCAATCTTACATATTTTGCTTTCTTATTCCTCTTATTGGTGGAAAATATCTTCCAAAAACTTCCTTAAACTGGTGAGTGGGAGGTATGTTTCTGAGAATTTACATACCTACAAATGTCTTTATTCTACCTTTATTCTGAATTGGTAGTTTGAGTATAGAAATTTAGTTTGAAAAATAATTTCCAGTAGAATTTTAAAAGCAGTTTTCCATTTTTCTTTAGTTTTCAGTATTGCTATTGAGAAATCTGATGCCATTCTAACTATTTTTGCTTTGCCTCATTTCTGAAAGCCATTAGAATCACTTTTTTTCCTTTTTAATACTGTATTATTTCAAGATAACATGTCTAGCTATGATCTTGACTTTTGTTCACAGAATCTAGACATTCATATTACTTAGATCTAGAAATTTTTCTTGTATTACTCTGATGTCTTCATTTTCTTAAAATTTCTGTTATTCATGTTATATTTCTTAGATTGATTCTCTGACTTCATCATCTTTCTCTTTAAGATCTACTTTCTAAGAATATCTCAACTTTATATTACAGTAATTGTATATTGAATTTTGCATTTTTAGTACTATTTTAATTTCCAAAACTTTTTTTTTTTTTTCTTTTGGTACTAGGGATTGAACTTCGGGGCACTCAACCACTGAGCCACATCATTAGGCCTATTAAGACTTTCCACAAATAACTCATGACTTGTTGATTTACCAAACACTGACTGGGAGCTCCTTGTGAATAAGGTCTGACATTGGTGGACTTCACTATAGAAATCTGGTATGGACCTGCCCATTTAATTGGGGATATCCATTGATCTTTTTTCTTGGCTTAGTCTCCTGCATAAATGAAACAGTGGGGGAGAGGTTCATGAGTAGTCGCTGGATTCTTAGTCCATCTGATTTTAATATGCTGATCACTCTGTTCTAAACGGCACCTGATGTCTGAGTTCAGAACTTCTTTGGTCTGTTGTCTTTTTTTTTTTTTTTTTTTTAGTTGTAGGTGGACATAATGCTTTATTTTATTTATGTAATTTTATGTGGTGCTGAGGATTGAACCCAGTGCCTCACATGTGCTAGGCAAGTGCTCTACCACTGAGCTATAGCCCCAGTGAAAGCATCCAGATATAAAAGACAATAGATACAAATCCAGATACAAATTGTCACTCAATTGTGTACTCCAAAATGTTAATTTTAAGTTTTGTGAATTTTAACTCCATTCAAAAAAGATTCTGCCCTGTAGTAAGATTAGATTATATAGCCTTCCTCTTCAAACCTAGTGGCCTCAAAGATTAGGAGAAAATAAAACTAACAATAGACCAATAGACACAAGAGAGACCCCCCCCCCCAAAAAAAGGAGACTGCATATAGCATTTTTGTACATAGTTTTTCTTTGGGGGGGGGCGTTTACATTTTGGTACTGGGGATTGAACTCAATGGTGCTATACCACTAAGCTGTACCCCCTAGCTCTTTTCATTTTTTTCAGACAAGGTCTAAATCACCCAGGCTGGCCTTGAACTTGCAATCCTCCTGACTCAGCCTCCCAGATTGCTAGAAATACAAATGTATACCACTGTGCCCAATTCCAAACTAGTTTTCAAAATATTTTCTAATAGAGAAGTTCAAACGTATACAAAAGTTGATAGAATGATGTAATGAGAAATATTATGTTGTACCTGAAAGATGTAATAAGACATTGTACTGATCACAAACTATTGTTCTTAGGCACCTATGCTTGATCATGCAATTTTAATTAAATAACCAAATCTCTGAGAAATCTTCTAGTTTTGCCTCCCCAAGATCAACCCCTAAACTCAGAAAAAAAGGAAACATTTTGGATTTAAATAAATTCTAAAAATAAATAAATGTGTATTTACATGCAAAAATAAAGAATGATGTAATGAACATCTATATACCCTATATAGTCAACATTCAGTTTTAGCAATTATCAATTGATGACCAGTTTTATTAAATTTATACTTTGCTTCTCAGTTATTCTGAATAAATTAAATCATTGTTTTACCCACATGCCGGACATATAATTTCAATAATAAACATTTAGTTCAAATCTCTAATAAATAATGTCTTTCTAAAAAACAGCCACAATACCATTATCATGCCTAAAAATTAATTCCTGAATGTCATCTACTATCCAGAATTCCAATATCTAGTTATTTTAAAAAATTATAATTTTTCATTTTTACAGTTTATTTGAATTGAAATCTAAATATGAATCACATTCAATTGATATAACTTTTAAGTCCATTTGTTTATAAGTTCCCCCTCTTTTTTTCCCTTGCAATTTATTTGTTGACTATTTTGTTTCATAATGTAAAAAAATCCTTCTTTTACAGATATAACCACCTCCTAATTAATTTGGTTTTTATTTTTAAATTGTTTTATAATTAATCTTTTAGTTGCATTCTAAGAATTTTTTCTACATTTTTTATTTGTACATTGTAATTGTACATAATGATGGGATTTGTTGTTACATATTTGTACATGCACACAATATAATTATGAGTTGGCCGATAACACTCCTACCACTTACTCCCTCCCTTCACCTCCTCCCACTCCTTGGCCAAGAATTTTTTCTATAAAACCACAGATTTGTGACAGGATTATTTCATAGCAATTTGTCTTAAAGGCAGCAACCTTATGACCTGGAGCACTGTTTGAACATCAACACAGATGTGAATCACTTACAGTTGTTTG
This sequence comes from Ictidomys tridecemlineatus, assembly GCF_052094955.1. Taxonomy (NCBI): domain Eukaryota; kingdom Metazoa; phylum Chordata; class Mammalia; order Rodentia; family Sciuridae; genus Ictidomys; species Ictidomys tridecemlineatus. The sequence goes on along the minus strand of NW_027523806.1, from coordinate 24,802 downwards.
GGGATCATCTGTTCTATTGAAGGAGATACTCAATCTTTCGTCTCTTTCCAAAATTACATCAATAGTTTGCATCATAACATTTTTTACATCAGTGACTTGACTCTTGATAGTGGGAATTGTGCTGTCATCTTGATTTTTATTGTATATCATCTATAGAGAAGTGAAATATAACACAAATTTTATTTGTTTTTTAATTAATTAATTTTTTTTTAGTTTTCAATGGATCTTTATTTAGATGTGGTGCTGAGAATTGAACTCAGTGTCTCATATATGCTAGGCAAGTGCTCTACCACTGAGCCACAACCCCAGCCTACAAATTTTATTTTTAAAAATAAAATCCATTATATTATACAAATTGAAACAAAAGTGTCAAAGGCATATCTCACTGTGTAAGGAATCAACTAAACTCAAATTTTCTTTTAGTCTCAAAAAAAAATGTTCAGGAAGTACATTAATGTATTCAATCAGCAGAGGGTTTATTTAATTATTTTCAAAAATAGACTTTAATACAGAGTGATATATTTGTTACAGCTGATAACCCTACATTGACACCACCTAGAGTTCTAGTTTATATTAGGTTAATTCTTGGTATTGTACTTCATGTGGGTTTAAACAAATGTACAATGGCAGGTATCCACTATTACAGAACCACACAGAATAGTTTCACTGCCTATAAGATCCTTGTACCTTTTTCTTCATATAGCCCTGACTACCAATGATGTTTTTATTATCTTCAGAGTTTGCTTTTTCAAGAATGTCATATAAAAGTTTTTGTTTTTCAAATAGGGTCTTGATATGTTATCTAGGCTATTCCGAAACTCATGAGCTCAAACAATCCTCTTGGTTTGGTCTCCTGAGAAACTGGGGCAATAAGTGTGTATTATTGTACCCAGCTAAAAAACTGATGCCTCTCCTCCCCTGCACACCCCCCCATCTACTTACCTTACCCTACACTCCATACTTACCCCCTCTCCTCCTTAATTTCCTTTTTTTTTCTTTCCAGTGATGGGGATTGAATCTAGGACCCCAAGCATGCTAGGCCACCACTTGACTACTGAGCTACATATAATTTGAGTAACAGAGCTCATTATTTGAACACAGTCTGTAGCCTTTTCAGATTGGTTTCTTTCACTTACTAATACACATTTATTTAAGTTTCCTCCAAGTCTTTTCGTGGCTGTATAGCTCATTTATTTTTAGCAACAATATTCCACTGTTTGGATGTATTACTATTTTTTAAATATTCATTTTTAGTTGTAGTTGAACACAATATTTTTATTTATTTTATGTGGCTCTGAGGATCAAACCCAACCCAGGGCCTCATGTGCTAGGCAAATGCTCTACCACTGAGCCACAACCCCAGCCCTGGATGCATCACTGTTTATCCATTCACCTACCAAAGGACATCTTGGTTGCTTCCAAGTTTTGATAATTATAAAGCTGTTGTAAGTATCCATATGTAGGTTTTTGTGTGGACATGTTTTCAACTCATTTGGGCAAATATCAAGGAATATGTTTAGGTTTTTTAATTTTGTTTTGTTTTTGGTACTGGGGATTGAACCCAGGGGGCACTTAACCACATCCCCAGCCCTATTTTATTTTTTGAGGCAGAGTTTCACTAAGTTGTTTAGGACCTTGTTAAATTGCTGAAGCTATTTGTATCTAAAGGTAAAAGACTGACCCGAGACACCTTTAATTAAAGAAGGATGAAGTTGAAAGGCTAACATTACCTGACTTTAAATTTTACTATAAATCTACAACAATCAAAACAGTATGGCATTGGTGGGAATTGAATTGTGATCCTCTTGCCTCAGCCTCAAAATTCACTGGATACAGGTGTGTGCTACTGCCCTGGGATGTATGTTTAGTTTTTTAAGAAACTAATGTATTCCAAATTAGCTGTACCATTTTTGCACTCCCACCAGCAATGGACAAGAGTGTAGTTCTACATCCTTGTCAGCATTTGGTATTGTCAGTGTTTTGGATTTTGGCAATTTTAATAGTTGTGTTATGGTATTTCATTGTTGTTTCAATTTACCGTTCCCCAATGATATATGGTATTGAGTATCCTTTCTTATGCCATTTACAATCTTTATCTTTTTTGGTGAATCTCTGTTGAGATCTTTTTTTTTTCTTTCTCTTTTTTCCTCCCTCTTTTTTTTCTTCTATGGATTAAACCCAGGAATGTTCTATATCCTTAGTCCTTTTAAAAATTTTTAAATTTTGTGTTAGTTGCCCAGGATGTCCCTGGACTTGCAATCCTCATCTTTTGAATCAGCTGGAATTAAAGGTATATACCACCATACCTGGCTTACCTAGTTGGGTTGTTATTGTTGAGTTTTAACAGTTCTTCATATATTTTAGATACTAGTGGTTTATCAGATTTGTCTCTTGCAAATATTTTTTTCTAGTCTACCTTGTCCTCTCATTCCCTTGAGAGTATATATCAAAGATTCTTTTAATTTTTAAGTTTTTTTTAAATGTAGCCCAGCTTATAATTTTTTTAATTAATTATGTCTTGGTGTTCTATTAAGTTATTGTTATACCCAAGGCCATCTAGGTTTTCTCCTATGGTATCCTCTAGGAGTTTCATAGTTCTGTATTTTATGTTTAGGTCTGTGATCCATTTTGAGTGAAGGGCATAAGATCTATCTTGATTCATTATTTGGAATGTGGATGTCTAGTAGTTCCAACACCATTTGTTGAGATAGTAGTTTTTCTCCACTGTATTGCCCTTGCTCCTTTATCAAAGTTCCATTGACCATATTTATATGGGTCTATTTTGGGGCATTCTATTTGGTCCCATTGGTCTATTTGTCTGTTCTATCACCAATGCCATACTGTTTTGATTGCTGTAGATTTATAGTAAATTTTGAAGTCAGGTAATGTTAGCCTTTCAAATTTGTTCTTCTTTAATTAAAGCTGTTTTGGGTCAGTCTTTTGCCTTTAGCTACAAATTTTAGAACCAATTTCTCAACACCCAGACAATATCTTTCTGGGACTGGGATTGTGATTACACTACATTTATAGATCAAGTGGGAAGAACTTGATTGATTTTGAGTCACACTATCCATGAACAATGTATATCCTTCCATTTATTTAGTTTTTCATTGATTTCTTTCATTGGTATTGTTATGGTTTTGCTATGGGGTGACCCCCAAAAGCTCATGTGTGAGACAATGTAAGAAAGTTTAGAGGTGAAATGATTGGGTTAGAATAGTTTTTTTACCTAATAGGTGCATTAATCCCCTAATAAGAATTAACTGGGTGGTAACTGTAGGCAGTTAACATGTGGCCAGAGGAGGTAGGTCACTGGGAGCATGCAATATTTAAAATAGCACATATTTTATCCCTGGATATTGAAGCTGGCTGATGTGCTCTCTTCCTCTCTCCCTCTCCCCCCCTCCCCCCTCTTTCTCTCTTTCATTCCTGATTTCATATTTTGAGCTTCAATCTGCCACAGTTTTCTGACATCATGTTCTGCCTCACCCGGTGTCCACAGCAATAGAATTGGCCATCTATGGACTAACACCTCTGAAATTGTGACACCCCCCCCCCAATAAACTTTCTTTCCTCTAATTGTTCTTATCAAATCTTTTGGTCACAGCAGTAAAACAGTTGACTAAAACAAGTATTTTGTAGTTCTTCTTCAAAAGATCTTACACTTTTATTTCTAGTTTTATATCTAAGCATTACATTTTGGAGGACTGATAATGTAAGTAGCATTATGTTTTTAACTTTAAATTCCACTTATTCATTGCTGGTACACAGAAGACAACTGCCTTCTTTATTCTGTAACATTGTTATAATTGCTTATTAGTTCCAGGAGTTTTTTGACCAATTCTCTTGGATTTTCTACATTGGCAATCATGTCATCTACAAAGACAGTTTCATTTCTTTCTTTCAAACAGTATACCTTTTATTTCCTTTTCTTCATCTTGTTTCATTAGCTAGGATTTTTGGTATTAATCCTTGGGTTTGATTCACAACACCATAAACAAACAAACAAACAGATTTAGATTCAAGAAGTACCAGAGTTTAAAACTTCACCCACTGTTATGAATAAACCCAGTTTTCTTTATTTCAAAAGTATGTATAAACTTACATTGTATACATTACAGACACACACAAAAAATATTCTGGAATATTATGTACCAAATTGTTAAGAGGTTTTAATTCAGATTATAGAGATTTGTATTTCTTTAACATACTTTTATGTTATCTAACATTATTAATAGCTACTACTTTTGCAAAAGAAAACGATATTCAAACTCCCTGCTCAGGGCTGAAACTATAGCTCAGTGGTAGAGCACTTACTTAGCATGTCCAAGGGCCAGGTTTGATCCCTGGCACTGCAAAAATAAAAATAAATCAACATAAACAAAACAAAATCAAACCCTGTTCTAGGAAAATGATCTTATCCACTTTAAACACACCTATGATCTTCTTGGTCAGTGAGCCATGTGTCTTTCAATTGCTGTTCTATGAGGGGCTTACCATTTAGATGTAAAAAAGGGAGGGTTCTGAATTGAATTATGTATCACCTCAAACTACACTGAAGTTCTAACTGTGGATACTGATGAATTTGACATTATTTGGAAATAGTATCTTTGTATATACAAGCAAATCAAGACAAATAGCTAATACTTGGTTTTCTTTTAGTTCCTTTTCTCTTCTTTTTTAATAGTTATTGTAATATAAGAGAAATATCTAAACTCTGTTAAGATAAAGTATTCATCATCTATTCAATGACACTTGGTACATCTATACACATTTTCACAATTTAAAAACTACATTTTGGGGCCTGTGTACATTTTATTAATTATAAGAAATTTAATGTTTCATAAAAATTTCTATAATTTAAAGCTTGCCAACTTTGTTTACAAATGTAAAATAGAAATTTATTTGATTTAGATGTGTTAATTGCTTAAAATATGTTTAATTTTTTTAACATTTTCACATGGTAGCTAGTTTTTAGGCAGCCATGCTAATATATTTTGCTTCTATTTAATATGCAGAATTCCTCAAAATAAAATATATAAATTTCATTATGAAAGCATATAACCTTGGTTATTTGACTAGCATTCTGTTGAACATACTGCATGATGATCCCCAATGAGTCACATCCCTATATAATCCCTTATTCTTGAATGTGACTTGCTTCTAACCAATAGCAACAAAGGTCACCCCTGTGATTATGTCACGTATATGAAACTTGTTAGACTGGAGTGAGAGCTTCCTCTGCTGGCCTTGAAGAAGCAAGCAGCCATGTTGAGAAAGCAGCCATGGGAATAAACTGCCATCAGTCTCTAGGACATGAGAGTATCCTCTAGCCACCACCTGGCAGAAATCTCTATCCTTATAGGGCCATAGATCTTGACAACCTGAGCAAGCTTGGAAGCCAGTTCTTCCCCAGAGCTTCCAGATAAGAACACAAACTGACACATTGACTATAGTATTGTGAGACCCTCATCAGAGAACTCAGTTAAGTCTACCTGGATTCCTTATCCATGGAAATCTGAGATAATAAATGGCAGTTGTGTTAGTCTGCTAAGTTTGTTATATACAAATAGGGAACTAATAGAAATACTTAAAATATTTTTATTCACATATCAAAGTGGAGGAAATAGTTTAATGAATCCCTATGTACTCATCACTTAGCTTCAGCAATTATGCATAGTTGATCTTGTTTCATCTATACTGCTACCCCTTACCCAAATATATTATTTTACAGCCAATCTCAGACTTTCTACCATTTTAATCTGGAAATGCTTCAATTTAAATTTCTGAAAAATATGGTTCATTTTTTTTCTTAAAAACAGAACCATAAATAGCATTATCATTTCTAAAAATGTTTCTTTTTTAAATTTTTTTTTTTTAGAGAGAGAGAATTTTTTAATATTTATTTTTTAGTTTTCGGTGGACACAACATCTTTGTATGTGGTGCTGAGGATCGAACCCGGACCGCACGCACGCCAGGCGAGCGCGCTACCCCTTGAGCCACATCCCCAGCCTCCTAAAAATGTTTCTTAATATCATTAAATATCTAGCTTGTATATGAATGTTTTTTTGGTCCTGGGGATTGAACCTTGCATGTGGTAGGCAAGTGCTCTACCACTGAGCTCTACCCCTGGCTCATACATAAATGTATCAAAAACAAGTCATTTTTTATAGTCCTTTTGTTGAATAAGGCACAAAACATTTGATTGAAATTTCTCTTAAGTCTCTTTTAGGGGCTGGGGATGTGGCTCCAGCGGTAGCGCGCTCGCCTGGCATGTGTGCAACTCGGGTTCGATCCTCAGCACCACATACAAAACAAAGATGTTGTGTCCGCCGAAAACTAAAAAATAAATATTAAAAAATTCTCTCTCCTCTCCCCTCCCTCCCTCCCTCCCTCCCTCCCTCCCTCCCTCCCTCCCTCTCTCTCTCTCTCTCTCTCTCTCTCTCTTAAAAAAAAGTCTCTTTTAATCCATGGATTTTCCTTTTTTTTCCCCTTGAAATTGCTTGCCATGGACTTTCTTGGTAAGAGAATTTCAGTCCTGCTATATACTACTCATTGTGTGACATCAGAAAATACATCACTATCTCTTATTTTAAGGCTAGAAAACAGTGGATTTTGGCATGTGGAGTCTTTTTCATCCATTATGAAGTTCCTCAGAAGCTTTTCACTGATTTTTGGTTGGTTATTAATATTGTCTAGGTCTATCATTTTATTAGGAATTGCAAAATAATATTTTATCACTTCATCATTTACTCGCTGGGATACTTGCATAAAGAAAAACACTTCTCCCCATCAAATGTTTTTTTTTTTAAATTTTATTTTAGTTGTAGATAGACACAATACCATTTATTTATTTAATGTTGAGGATCAAACTCAATGCCTGACACATGCTAGTCAAGCAGTCTACAACTGAGGCACAACGCCCTCAACTGTTTTTTTTTTTTTTTAAGAACAGTTCATATAGGCAAGAATAAGTGTTTGGCCCTTTCCTTTATGTTTTTGGAGTAATGGGGTATATATTTAGAGTATTTTCCAAAATGCTAGTGAGGGATTTTCCCCCTTTGATAGTATCTAGGAACTGATCAAATTTAACATATTCAATGTGTTACAATCCACTGAATTTAGGTTTTTCCTTCCTTCCTTCCTTCCTTCCTTCCTTCCTTCCTTCCTTCCTTCCTTCCTTCCTTCCTTCCTTCCTTCCTCCCTCCCTCCCTCCCTCTCTCCCTCCCTCCCTCCCATTCTTCCTTTCTTCTTTGATGGTACTGGGAATTGAACCTGGGGTACTGTACCATCAAGCTACATCCCAATCCTTTTTATTTTCTATTTAGAGACAGGGTCTTGCTACCTTGCCCAGGCTGGCCTCAAATTTTCAAATTTCCTGCCTCATCATAGGACCCATTAAGAGGAATTAGAGGAATGCACCACAATGTCCAGCTCATTTAATATTGCTTTTGATGCTTGAAATATTTCATCATTAGCAGTAAGTAGTCTTTTCAAGTTGGTTCCTATCTTGTGACCCGAGCGTCTTTGTGGTAGGTATGACAAAATGTTTCTGGCTTAAATTTTCTGCCCCATATCTGTAATTGATCCTGATTTCTTTTAGTGGAAAATGGTATTTACAGACTAGAACATAAATACTTGGGTGGCTTATGAACATTGGTTTAGTCTTTGCTTTTAGCCTTTTTCAGTGTATAGATAAGGAACTTAAAAAGAAAAAAATTTTTTTAAACTTGAGATTAGGTTTTACTTAACTTCTTTTATTTTACATTTGTGAATCTTCCTTCTGAGATTCTTGATTCTTAACTCAGTTATTCAAAGTAATATATCTATATCTATATAAACTAAATTCAGAATAGCAATGCCAATATTATTACTAAAATGTGACTATTGAAAATAAATAAGTAAATTTGCTTATGTATTTTAAATATTTTTTAAATTGTCAATGGATTTTATATTATTTATTTATATGTGGTGCTGAGGATCAAACGTAGAGCCTCACACATGCCAGACAAGCACTCTACCACTGAGTCATAACCCCAGCCCCATTAAATTTATTTTTAGTTTTTTTTTTCATTAAGGTATAATTCCACTAGGAATATACAAATTACTATCTTTTAGAGTCATTTGAAATAAATTTTTACTATCTTATAAGCCTTTAATCAACATACAGTTTTTTTCATTTTGCTTTAAGTTTTAAAAATTATTTTAAAATTAACAAATGTTTACAATAATGTATATACATATATATATACACTCATACACATATATACATGAAATTTACCATTTTAACAATTTTTAAGTGTATAGTTATGTAGCATTAGTACATTTATTATTATTATTATTATTATTATTATTATTATTATTATTATTATTACTGGGGATTGAACTCAGGGGCATTTGGCCACTGAGCCACATCCCTAGACCTATTTTGTATTTTATTTAGAGACAGAGTCTCACTGAATTGCTTAGCACCTTGCTTTTGCTGAGGCTGGCTTTGTAACTCACAATCCTCCTGCCTCAGCCTCCAAAGCCACTGGGATTACAGGAGTGCATCACAGTGCACGGCTACATTTACATTATTATGCAACTATCATCACCATCCATCTGCTGAACTTTCATCTTCTCAAAATTAATTTCTATACACATCAGACATTGACTGCTGTTCCTGCTCTTTCCATCCCCACACACCATTCTACCTTCTCCCAAGAATTTGACTACTCTCAGTACTTCAATAAATGGAAGTATAGAGTATTTGTCCTTTTGTGACTTCTTATCAGTTAGTAAGAGTTATTTTTTATATTTTAACTTAATAGTTTTTCATAATTATATAAACATTTACCTGACACCAAAGTCAGATTTAAAATACAAGTTTCATAGGCCTGGATTCTACTTTTGTCACTTTAATCCTTTTTTTTTTCCCCGTTGCCACATGGTAACCACTTAAGTGTGTTTGGTACATCCTTCCCCTTCCCTTTTATTTTTAAACAGTAAGTAAGGAAATATATATTTTTATTTATTCCCTCTTTCACATATAAGCATGGTAAATACATAATAGTATATAAATACATACTTTTTCTCGCTTTATTAACTTTACCATAATATCATTCATTATCATTATATATAATTCTTATTCTTTTTTACTGATCTTAAAACTCATTTGTTAGCTATAATAGTAATGATATTTAGGAGTACAATTTGAAGTACATACCATATAGTTTCCTAGTACTTGTTGAAAATCTGCAGCAACTGCATTTGAAGGAGAAAAATAGTCTTGTGACATCAAAGGATTTCTTAGTAAAGTTTCACTAACCTGGGGAAATTAATGGAAATATGTAACTATAGATAATTTTAACTAGAGAATTAAGAGAGCAAACATTCATTTGAAGAAAAGCCTAGCAGAAACTAGAAACTAAGAGACCCAAACATTTCTGGCTTTTTTGTGGCAGGGCATCCTTTTCTACTTTAAAATGCAGTATTTATGAAAACTTAATTTACCCCAGGCTTATCCTGTGCTGTACCGACTAGAAACTCATTCAGTACAATTGCAGAGGTTGCCTTCCTTCTTCAGCAGATTTGAGGACTGAAGGGAAAGAGCAGACATTTAGCTGTGGCGGATAAAAAAAGCTGGGGGCCCATGATACTTCCTAAATAGCACTGTAACTTTCCCCTTTTACCCCTACCTTCAAAATCTACTCAACAGTAAGAATGATAACTATACTGTGACTTTCTATCAAACCCTAGTTCCCGGACATTTTAAAAATCTAAAAAAAAAAAAAAAAAAAAAGTCAAAAAATGTATTTAATGTTGCTTTTCTCAGAGGCAGTGGTAAAAATTATGTGGTTAGCAATTTTGTGTCACCTGGTTTTGGAAAGGTGGTAGAGTGGAATGTTTTGTCACTATGGAGAGATAATTTTAAAAAATACACTGTATTCATTTATATGGCTAACAGTGTTCAGCAGCTGGAATTTAGCAATTATGTAGGCATAACTGAAGAATAAATTACAATATTTAGCCCTTATAATCTTTTACTTTACAATATGGTTACAGTTTGAGCTGGGTCAATACAAGTTAGTACATTGAACAGATAAAATAAACGCATGATACATGAACCCGACTAGAGAATAACTATTAGTAACTATAGGAAAGCTGAGTTTTCTGTTAATATCTTTAAAAACAAGTTTTTTTTTTTTAGTTTTTTAGATGTAGATAGACACAATATATTTTTCTTTCTTTTTTTTTTGAGGGGGGGGGGTGCTAGGTATTGAACCCAGGGGATTAAACCCTTTGTGCATATATGTTTTGTGCAAATGAGGCAAGCACTCTACACCAACTGAGCTATATCCTCACAATACCTTTATTTTACTTATTTAATTTTTATATGGTGCTGAGGATTGAACCCAGTGCCTCACATGTGCTAGGCAAGCACTCCACCACTGAACCACAACCCCATCCCCATCAGTGTCTTTTATTAAAATATTTGTTCTAGCTAGGCACAGTAATCCCAGCAGCTTGGGAGACTGAGGCAGAAGGATCTCAAATTCAAAGCTAGTCTCAGCAATGGTAAGGCACTAAGCAACTCAGCAAGTCTTTGTCTCTAAAGAAAATACAAAATAGGGCTGGGGATGTGGCTTAGTGGTTAAGTACCCCTGAGTTCAATCCCTGGTTCCGCCCCCCAATCTATAAATAAAAATATATAAATATACATTTTGAATTATATATTTGTAAATAAAATTAAAGTCTATTATTATTTATTATTATTATTTACTTATTTAGTGGTACTGGGGATCAAACCCAGGATCTTGCACATGCCAGGCAAGTGCTCCAGCAACATCCCCAGCCCATATCATTTACTTTTTTTTTTTTTTAATATTTTTTAGTTGACAATGGACCTTTATTTTATTTATTTTTATGTGGTGCTGAGAATCAAACCCAGTGCCTTACACATGCTAGGCAAGTGCTCTTCCACTGAGATATAACCCCAGCCCAGTATCGTTTACTTTTAAACATAAGAAACAAACATAAAAATTACTCTGATGATGGTTGAGTTCTAGTCTGTCTCTAGATTACCTTTCCTGAAATCTCCTTCTTTTGATTGGGGATCAAACTTGGGGTGATAGGAACAACAGGTGATACCTCTTGAAGTTAATTAGTCTTTCAGAAATTTATAAGATCTCCTGTATCTATATAAGCATGTAAAAGAAGTACTCTATCTACCATAATTTATATTTGCTGGAAATTCTCAGTTAAAACTTTCCCTAGAGATAATATGTCTGGATTTTAAAATTATATATTTAAAATTTATATATGTTTTACATAAATATATTTAAATATATTTGTAATATATATTTACAAACATGTTTACCTTAAATATGTTTATATAATATGTACATTAATATGTTTATATATTTAAAAATATATACACATATTTTTATTATATTTATGTTGTATATTATATATTTATTATAAGTGTATATTAGTGGCATTATATATATAACATAAAATATGTATTTATAAATAAATATATCTATATTTCCTATCTATATCTATATATACATGTCTTCCTGGTACTGGGAATTGAACCCAGAGCCTTTGCACATGCTAGGAATGCAATCTACTACTAAACTACATCCCAAGGCTTTTTTCTTTTTTTTTTTTTTTTTTTTGAGCAGGAGGACTTGGAATGGATACAGGGGCGTTTTACCACTGAACTACATCACCAGCCCCTTTTATATTATATTTTCAATTTTGAGACAGGGTCTTGCTAAGTTGCCCAGGCTGAACTCAAACTTGTAGTCCTCCTGCCTCAGCTTTCCAAGTAGCTGAGATTACAGTATGCATCACTTTGTTCAGCTTAAAATAATATTCCTTTTTATTTAACTATTAATAGTTGATTTATATATGCTCATAGAAATGTCTTTACAATATTGGTCTCAAAATTTTCTTGTCACTTATTTCCCCATGCATATAATTATTTGCAAATAAAATACATTTCCCACATATATTAAAATATATTTTAAATATTAAGTATATTAAATATCATTTTACTTTAATTTCTCTCTCTTTCACTCTCTCTCCTTATCCCTTCCTCCCTCCATTTCTCTCTTTTTTTCTTTCTCTCTCTCTCTCTCTCTCTCCTTTCTTTTTTGGTACTGGGAATTGAACCCAGGGGTGCTTTGTCACGGAAATAAATCCCAGCTCTTTTTTTTTTTTTCTTTCTTTCTTTTCTTTTTTCTTTTTTCTTTTTTTTTGAGACAAGGTTTCATTAAATTGCTTAGGGCTAACAAAGTTGCTGAGGCTGGCCTTGAACCTGTGATCCTCCTGCCTTAGCTTTCTGAATTATTGTGATTACAGCTCCTTTTTAATTTAAGAAACAAAAAAATATTAGGCATGGTGGTTATGAGGTTCCAATAGATCTGAGTAGATGTTTTTTTGCAGACATCGCTTGAGAGTCAGGGGAAGTATGGAAGCAGTATACAGATTAGGAAGAGATTATAGGTCTCTGAAGGTCATTAATGACCATGACTGCATATTATAGGATATGAATGATATGCTTTTTGTTAGTGTACTATTACTAAATAAATATAAAGTATAAATTATAGACTTTATAATTTCAAAAACTTTCAAGTTCTGTGTTAGTATAAAAAATTACTTACTTTCTTAAGAAATGCAGATGGTGCCACCTTATCCAAGGCATTGTCTGTAGCACATAAGTAAGTGATTCCGTTGATAAAGAGAGTATGGTAGATATAGCTTTGGAAAGAATGCATTCATTTACAAATATTGAAGGAACTAAGTACCCATATAGAAAATTTAGCTTCATTTTCAAGTTGTCATTAGTGGTATAAAAACTATATAGGTTAAATTTTTATAATCAGAATGATTGGAAGAGCTTTCATTAGTTTGAAATATTAAAGTAAATAATGTTAAACCAAAAGTGTATTTAAAAATGTATTTAAAATTGCATTAATAAATTACACTGAAGATGAACTTAATAACCTGATTGTGTGTGTGTGTGTGTGTGTGTGTGTGTGTGTATGAAATGGTTTTGATAGAAGTCAAATTGTAACAATCAAGGTTCTTACAGAATAGAAAATGCTATGTTCACTGGTTTTTCCTATTCCTGTATTTTTAGGTAGGCATATTTAATTTTGGCACTTGGCTTTCTAATATGATATATTAGAATTCTAATATAATAGATTAGAATTTAATGATAGATAAGAATATTCTGGAGAATAGTATGAGTTGGGGAGAGGAGAATTATACTCCTATTATGCTGAAGTGTGCTTATCCTGAGCATTCCAACATCTAGACCTTTCTACCTTCTCAGAGTCATATATTAGGAGGCTAGATGACTCTTGTAAAGTGCCTCCATCATTTATTGCACTTAGATATTAGTCTTTTGAACACTCTATCTCCAAATAGTTAACAGGTAACAGACCTTGTCAAATGTTAAATCATGTTCAGAAACATGTAGAAAGGATAATCCTAGAGGCACAAAATTTAAAGTATATGTCATTTCAACATAAATCCTCACATCACATCGTGAATACAATATGCTAAAATATTTTAATGATAATATTGATAAATGAAATCTCCGCCTGGAAAATATTTTTATTCCTAAATTTGGAAGAGTCTGTTGGGGAAGAGTTGCTAATTCTACTATCTACATGAAAGTTACATATGTGATTGGAAAGAGATTGACACTAGATGTGAAAAGGAGAGATATTTTAAATTTATGCCTAGTATGTTACTAGTGAGTAACATTTAGGTACTTTTTTTTTCCAGTATTAGGGACTGAACCCAGTGACACTTTGTCAGTGAGCTACATCACCAGTCCTTTTCATTTTTATTTTGATTGTTCCTCTTTTTTTTTTTCCCATACTGGGGATTAAACCCAATGCCATGCACATGCTAGGCAAGTGTTCTACCACTGAGTTACATCCGCAGCTAGTTTTTATTTTGAGATAGGGTCTTGCTAAGTTGCCCAGGCTAGACTTGAACTCACGATTCTCCTGCCTTATCCTCCCAAATTGCTGGGATCACAAGCATGTGCCACTGCATCTAAATGAAATTATTTTTTAAAATAATTTTAAAAAAATATTTTTTAGTTGTCAATCTACCTTTATTTATTTGTTATTTATTTATATGGGTGCTGAGGATCAAACCCAGTGCCTCAACCATGCTAGGCAAGCACTCTGCCAACTGAGCCACAACCCTAGTCCCCTGAAATGATTTTTAATATTAAAAAATGTGAATACCTGGGGCTGGGGTTATAGCTGAGTGGTATAGTGCTTGCCTAGCATGTGTTAGGCACTGGGTTCAATTCTCAGCACCACATATAAATAAATAAAATAAAGGTCTTCTGACAGCTAAAAAATTATTTTAAAAATGTGAATACTTGACATCCAGGATATATTGTTAACTAAAAAAAGCAAGGTGGAAAAAAGTGTGTCTAATATACTATCAACTCTCATTCTCAGATACTACCTAATAAGGGAAGTATGAATGCATATAAGTATTGTATAATATGCTCTTATAGAAAAATACAGAAAAGAAAAAGAATGTATTCCCAAAAACTTATTCAGAAGGGTCACCTATATACAGCAGAGAGAGAGTAGTGTGGAAAGGAATGAAAATGAGACTCTTCAAAGGAACTTTGTTATTTAGACTTGACTCTGGAGCCATATAACAGTTTGCATAATTATAAAAATGCTATTAAATCAAACTTTTACAAGGAGTAATTATTAAAGATAAGAACAAAATAAAATATATTTTAAATATATATAAAATAAACATTAATATACAGAGTCATTTTTTCATTTTTTTATCTTTAACATATATCTTTTATATATAAATATGTATAATAACATTAATATACATTGGCATAAAACATTTAAGGCAAAACATAATGTTTGAAAACATGTTATATATAATAAATATATTTAAATATATTTATATAAAGCAAGGGATGATGGTGGCTTGGTTACTATTTGGAAAGGAAGGGCAACAGAATTTGCTAATGGATTTGAGTGTAAAAGCGATAAAAGTCAAGGATAACAAGATTGCAGACCCGAGGAACTAGAAAGGTAGGATGTGAAGACTGAAGGGTTAGAACATCTGAACTGTGGAACAGGCAGTTGGAAAATAAGTCTGGAGTTCAGGAAAGAAGCCTCAGAGTAAGACTCAAATTTGAATATACAGTATGGGTAAGCAAATAACCAATAGGAAGGTACCTGTTTCTAAAATCATTTCACCTAATTATTTCAGTGAAAACACAACTAGATCATCATTTTGCAAACACCAATAAACTAATGAGTAAGGATGGTTGCTAACATCTCCAAAGGAGATATAAATAAGATAATTAAGCACCATCTGATAGAAAAAACTCATATAGTCTTGCCAAAGGGATTGGACTCTAGACTCTGGATCAGTTACTTGGAATATGGTGAAATGCATTTTGGGTACTCAATCAGCAAACCTAGAATGTGGGAAATTTTGTAGATTCCTTAACAGTAAACTGTAACAAAATGAAAGGAGTGGAGAGGGAGAGTATAGATTCAAAGGAACTCAAAAGACATATTAAAAATGGGTAGGATTGGGCTTTCATCTGAGGATGCATATTTGGGTGCTGAGGCAATAAACAAACAGGAAAGCAAATACTATAGGAGTTCAGATAGCGGTCCATTTTGGGGAAAGAGAAGCAGCAATAAATGGGACACCAAAGCACAAGATGGGGAGTTTTGGGGGGTTGCTGGCAGGGTTTTATTTTTTTAGCTTAGGTAGCAATTGGTATTGGATAGAATCCCTTATAATACTTCAAAAAGCTATACATTTCATTTATCTTTTTTTTTTTTTTAAGATGGGGCTTCTCTAAGTTGTCCAGACTGGTATGGAACTCTTGTTTATTATTGTTTACTATTCCCATTCGTGACTTTATACTTTTACATGTAGAAGTTCTCCTTTTCTTCGGGTTTAATCAAATCCTCCTGCTTTAGCCTCCTGGTTAGCTAAGACGATCACACTCAGTTTTTTTTTTTTTTCAGACTGTTTTACTTTTTAAAAAAAAGGTTAAAGCTTGTTCTTTAAAAAAAAATATGAAGGGACTAAACAAAAGCTCTTTTCCCCTACCTGTTCCTTTTCTAGTAAGTGTTTTCATCATTGGTTTAAGATCATCACATGTAATATCCCAAGAAAAGCTTAAGAGTTGTGGCTACTATTCGTGATGTTATTAAAGTGATTTTAATAGACGTTTCCTTTTTTTAAATTAATGAAGTGTTTTGGGTATACTAAAAAGATGGAGAATAAGATAATGGAACACTTTTAGGCCCACTTCTCAGTTAAAATGATACAATTAGTATCTCCTTCATATGCTTCCTCAATTTCATTCTTTTTCCTTCCCTTTAAAGAGGTAACAATCCCTCCTTCTTTCTCTCGCATTCTGGTACTGGGGATTGAACCCAAGGGGCACTTTACCACTGAGCTACATCCCTAGTCCATTTTCTTTTTTGAGACAGGGTATCACTAAGTTGTTGAGTCTGGCCTGGAACTTGTGATTCTCCTCCCTCAGCATCACGAGTCACTGGTGTTATAGGTGTGTACACCACACCTAGTTAGAGGTGACTAGTGTCTTGAAGTTGGTGTTTATTATTCCCATTCATATTTTATACTTTTACATGTAGTTCTCCTTTTCTGCAGATTTAATCAAGTATATGTGCAACTGTTATTTTTTTTTCATTCATCATTGGAATCATTAGTTGGTAATTGTTAAATGGACTTCATTAGGATACTCCTTACCTTCCCATTTGAATTATGGTCTTTGTTTCACCTCTAAGAAGCACAAGTCTAAGGACTTTTGCTGCTGCTTCCTAAAAATAAATAGTCAGCATTTACTTTATGAAGATTATTGTATTTTCATTATTTTTCTCCTAAATTTTACCAATGTTATGATTAGCTAATTAAGGAAAAACTTTTTCCTAGAAGAACTAATGGGTATTATTCATAAAGTATGGTATGAGGCAAGAAGTCATAAAATAGTCATATGAATTTGCAAGAAAATACTAAACTTACATAAATATACACATAATTTATATATGCACATATAAGTGTGCAAATGTAGGTTGCCCTAGATAATTTTATTTTTACAGTCAAATGTTATATATGGCTTCAAGGCTAGAAAGCATAGAAAGCACTAGCTGATTAAACATCTTTTTAGTGAACACTAGTCCAGTATAATTAAAAGGTTAATGGATTATATATTCAGCTCTTATTCTCTGAATACCCTTAGCAATACCTTCTTTCTTTTTCCAAATAAAAATTTATATTTACTACTCATTTATCTTTTTTTTCCTTTTTCTTTTTTTTTTGGGGGGGGGAGGTGTACTGGGGATTGAACTCCGTGGAACTCAACCAATAAGCCACATCCCCAGCCCTTTTTTGTATTTTATTTAGAGACAGGGTCTCACTGAATTGCTTAACACATTGCCATTGCCGAGGCTGGTTTTGATTTCATGATCCTCCTGCCTCAGTCTCCCGAGCTGCTGGGATTACAGTCATGTACCACTGTCATTTATCTTTTTTAAAAAACTAAATAACTACCAAGAACTTTTATTCCTGTTCCATGTAAGGATCATTCATTGGGGAAAAAATTTGTAAGAAACTACACTTATCCAGAATACTTTACATATATAGTCTTTTATTTGGAGTCTCATTAATTTACTTTAGAAGCATGAAAGGAATGTGAACATTATGTAAGAAGTTTTGGATAGCTCTACTCGTATTTTTGCAAAATGATATTTTAAAACTTTTATGAAAGGGTAAAGCTTATTGTAGAAAATAAAACTCAAAAACTCTTGATATTGTCTAAAACATCAAGGCAGTATTTTCTAGGAAAGGATTTCCTAAGAAACTTGGAACATTAAAGGCATACGTAAACTTCCTTTTATTCTGTTATTAGAATTGGAAAATATTCCTCTATCTTCCCCGAAGTGTCACATTTGGAGAATATAAACACTGCTATTGTAGCAAAAACCAAAACAAATGACAACATGGGGCAGTAGAAAATGTGACAAGGTGGGTTCAAGGTGTATTTCTGGAATTCACATGCTGCAGACTCAGGGACTTGTCTGGCCTGTTTCTTTGTGGAAAGAATGAAGAGAGCAGGCAGATGATCTTTAGGATCTTGGTCAGCTCTAGAACCCTGTAACTGCAGTTGACTGGATCCTGTGATTAAGTGTAAGTATTGATATTTTTCAAAAAAGTAATATTTTTATTTATTTTTTGCAGTTCTGGGAATGGAATACAGGCCCATAAGCATGCTAGGCAAGCATCCTACCATTGAACTACATTCCAAACCCCCCCCCAAATATAAAGTTTTTGTGACAATCCTTGACATTGAGGGAAGCCATGACATCTTTCTCCCACTTCTCAACCTGAAGTGTTCCTTAAAGCTCCTTGCCATCCTTTCCTCTCCCCTGGTCAGCTTTCTGCACTGCAGTAATTCCACACCTCAACTGCAATTGTAGACAACCCTGCTCTCTTCTAAATTCTTGCCTTCCTGCCTGCTTCTGAAAGTCTTTAAATTCCTCTCTCCCTCCTTAATAAATGTCTTTGAGAATACACCCAAAGTACAATAAATAAATCCAGGAATCAATAAGTGGGATGCCATCAAATTAAAAAAACTTCTGCACAGCAAAGGAAACAATTAAAAGAGTGAAGAGAAAGCTACAAAATGGGGGAAAAATCTGTACCATCTATTCCTATGACAGGGGTTTAATATCCAGAATACATAAAGAACTCAAAATATTCAATGCCAAAACCCAGTAACCCAATCAATAAATGGGCAAAAGAATTAAACAGAAATTTCTCAAAAGAAGAAATACAAACAGCCAACAGATACATGAAAAAATGTTCAACATCTCTAGCAATCAGGGAAATGCAAACCAAAAGTACACTAAGATTTCATCTCACTCCAGTCAGAATGGCAATTATTAAGAACATTAATAGTAATAAATGCTGGGCAAGGATGTGGGGAAAGGTATAGTCATACATTTTTGGTGGGACTGTAAATTAGTACAACCAATAGGGAAAGCAGTGTGGAGATTCCTCAAAAAATTAGAGATGGAACCACAGTATAACCCAGTTATTGCACTCCTTGGTATTTATACAAAAGAACTAAAATCAGCATATTATACCAATACATCAACTTTAATATTTATAGCAGCACAATTCACAATAGCCAAATTGTGTAATCAGCCCAGATGCCTGTCTCTAGATGAATGGATCAAGAAAATGTGGTACATATATACAATAGTTTTTCTTAGCCATAAAGAAGAATGAAAATGGCATTTGCCAGTAAATGGAAGGAAATGCAGAAAATTGTGCTAAGTGAAATAAGCCAGAAAACCAAGAGTTGAATCTTTCCTCTTGTATGTGAAAGCTAGAGCAAAATGAGGGAAATAAGGAGTGAGAGATGGTATAGGATATCATAAAGATACAGGGAAGATGAGAGGAGTAGAAGAAGGAGAATGAGAGGGAGGAGGAAAAGAAGGGGAAAGGGAACAAAATATGGAATGAGTTTAACAAAATCATGTTATATATGTATATATAATATGTATTATATATATGTACACATATATAAATGTATCAAAGGGAATTTCACCTTTATTTATATTTAGAAAATACCAATAAAAAATTATTCAGTCTCTCAGGAGACTGAGACAGGAGAATCCCTAAGTTCAAAGCCAGCCTCAGCAATGGCGAGGTGCTAAGCAACTGGGTGAGACCCTGTCTCTAAAGAAAATACAAAATAGGGCTAGGGATGTGGCTCAGTGGTTGAGTGCTCCTGAATTCAATCCCCAGTACAAAAAAAAAAAAAAGAAAAAAAAGTTGTGAAAGGAAGATCAATAGAGTAGAAGAAGGAGAATAGGGGGAGGAAGGAGGGGAGGAAAAGAAGGAGAATAGGGATCGAAATCAAATTCCTTGCATGTATTATTTTTGTCAAAATGAACCCAAATACTATGTATAATTATAATGCTCTAATTTTTTAAGAAAAGTGTGTTGAGAATCTATGAATCACAGCATTGTATACTGGGAAGACAGAGATGAAGATAGTCCCTGTCTGGAAGTTCAATGACAGAGGTAGGTAAATAAGAGAAAATTCCGTTCAGCCTAAGTAGTTTGGTAGTTAGGGTTGTCAATTAGTCTGGGCTAGAGAAGGCTTCAAGAAGGAATTAAGAAACACCTCAAAAGCACAGAAGAGCTTATATTGTCTCAAAGTGGAGGAAAATGGTCTCTCCATAGAGGGAGCAGGAGAGAGGAAAGGAGACTTTGATGAGATTGGAGAACAGCAGGAAGTTCAGGATAGAGAACAGGAACATCCAGAGAAGGGAAGGAGGCAGTCATGGAAAAGCTCTTCCATTCAGGGAGGACTCTGACTGCCAAATGAAGGAGTATCAGCTTTATTCTGAATATAATCAAGGAAGCATCAAATGATTTGAAGCATCACGTTTGCTTTTAGGCAGGATCACTTGAGCAGCAATGTGAGTTTTGAGGAAGACTAGGCTCTGAATTCTGAGAGGTTAGTTAGGAGGCGTTTTCAGCAAGCTTCGGTGAGAAGTTATCAGGGCCTGGATGAAGACATGGTTAAAAAAAAAAGATGGATTCAAGATATACTCGGGACAAAGAACTGATACTTGATACTACCGGGCAATCAGGGCCTCATCTCCAGCCCCTACGCATTGGGAACCTGTGCTCTAGCTACACTGGGTTTCTTGGGGATCCCCAAACACCATGCTATTCCCTCTGGAGGGTGTTCTCATCCCTCTGCTCTATACCAGGACAGGACTAATTCTAATAAGGCTTACCAGCCAAGCAGCCTAATCTGTAGCCTAATCATCTTCTCTGTAGCCGGCACACAGACAGCCATCCTGAGTGCTACAGGAACAATCACATCCTACCTCCACTGAAATACCTTTTACACTCTTAAGACATAAAGGTTAAATAAGGATTCCAGGGCCAACGTCATGTTCATTTTTATCCATGCATCCCTCACATTCTTTACTCCGGAATTTGGCAACTACAACATGTTCGCTAAATGTGTGCTTAATTGCAGGTCATTTCTCTACAAGGGAAAGAAAATCTTTAAGGTCTACTTAATCGGACAATGGTACAAATAATGGTTAATAATGGTACAATGGTGCCAAACGCGGCACATGCAGTGCCAACAACAACCTCTGGGGGGCGCACTTACAGCTCCCGCCCGGGAGTCCCGGCCTCTTGCGCCCCCAGAGTTCTGGGCCCTCCCGCGGCGCCGCGTCCTGAGGAAAGGGCTCCACAGCCGTTAGCCTACAGGAGCGAACTCCGCGGAAGCGCGGACCTGCAGGTACCTGATAGGAGCCTCCAGTCAAGGCCAGCTCCGCTAGGACCGCTCGGCCATTAGCAATGCAGCTGTAGGTAATCGTCATAATGGGAGGGCCAGTGAAGGATAAAATCCAGCCCGTCGTAACTGCCCGCTAAGGCTTTGGGGCGGGGCTCCCTGAGGAGGCGGTGTCTGCGCAGGCGCATGGGGTGATTGATTGGCAGGGAGGGAGGCGGGACAATCTGTGGGCTGAGCTGAGGCGGGTGCGAGACCCTTTCCAGGTGTCTGGAAAAACGTGTTGTGTTGTGGGCGAAGCCTTCGTGGTGGTCTTTAAAATCACTTATTGGGTGCCTGCGCCTGTAGTCCCAGCGACTAGGAAGGCAGAAGCAGGACTATTCCAAGATCGAGGTCAGCCTCCGTAATTTAGTGAGACTCTTGTCTCAGAAAATAAATAGGACCTGGGATGTGTTCAGTAGTAAAGAGCCCCTGGGGTCAAACCCTTCTAGAAACAAAATAAGAACAAAAAAATCCGACAACCAAACAATTAATTTTACTTCAAAAGCCTTACTTTTGATTAATTTGCAGTCTAGGATATGGAAAAGTAAACCATGCTTTTTGTTTGTTTTGGTACTGGGGATTGAACCCAGAGGCGCTTAACCACTGAGCCACATCCTCTGCCCTTTTTAGTTTTTATTTTAGACAAGGTTTTGCTAGTTGTTTAGAGCCTTGCTAAATTGCTGAGGCTGGCTTTGAACTTGCAATCCTCCTTCCTCAGCCTCCCAAGTAGCTGAGATTACAGGCATGTGCCACCACACCTGGCTTAGACCATGGTTTAAAATAAAATTCATTCATTAATTCAAGAAACATTGGTTGAACTCCTGTACTGCACTGACATAGACTACATAGGTTCCTGAGTATGCAAAGATGAAGACCCTGACTTGGAGGAGTTTATATTCTAGTAATCGTTAGAGGAACATGCAGACAAATTCCACTCTCTAGCCATACGTGTGTTCTGTGATAGAAAGTATTGCACAGTATTGCAGGACTGAGGTGGAGGCTGCTAATATTCTTTGAGAGAGCAGTAGAGTCACTGTCCAACGTAGTGGATGAGTGGGTTTTCTCTAGGTGGGGAGGAAAGAGGAAATCTAAGCAGAGTCTTTTGTAAAGGCTCCAAGGAAGGCTGGTGGGTTTTGGGAATGGGTATAAGTCATGATGGAGGCAGAGAAAAGGTGTATGGGAGAGTTGGTAGGAGATGGTGGTCCTAGCAGTGGTAGAATGACCTTTGTTACACTATACCTTGGGTGCCTTGACAAGTTATAAACTTTCAAGTTATCAGCTTAAGATAACATGATTTCATTGGCAAGATATTGTGGTAGAGTAGAAAGAGCATAGCCTTCAAAATAAGATGAACTTGGATCCAAGTGTATGAATTGCCATTTACTCTGTGCCTTTACTGTGACTTAGCCTTTCTGAGATCCAGTGTCCTAATCTATAAGATGGGAACAGTTGTCAAGTTTAAGTGAATTGTACAAACACTATTGCATTCCTGATTGTGATGGGTACATTAATGAGAATTACTTTCTGGATCCTAGTAATATAACCTTAAAGGAAAGACAGGGTCCTTCTGTAATGCCTGACAGGAATTGGACTTGACAAGACAGCTACAAAACTGGTCTGAACGGTAGGTCCTGTTGAATCATGTGTCCTCCTCTATAAAGGAAATTTTGAATCTCATCAGTTTAGGGGTATTGTCTGTAATAGGTAAAGTGACCCAATAAAAACACTGGTCATATTGGAAAATGAAGTATGAGGTAATGCTTTGGTATACTATATTAAAATAATTTGAATAAACTTGGCCACATTGCAGTGCCCTTCTTTTTAGTGAATAGTAGAGTTGAAAGCTATTGGACAAAAAACCACGAGCTGTAGTTAATAACAAAAACATCTGATAGTTGGAGAGATATACATGGGATCTTCACTACTTTAGTGCCACCTTATATTATTAAAACAATCCTGTGAAGCATGTGTATTGGATTTACTTGGCAGAACCCACCTATGCAGGACCACAGTAATATGAAATTTAATTTATAATATAAATTTTTCTTACTTTTAAGCTCTTTCTCTTCTCCCTGCTTAGCTTTCAGCACAGTGGTCATTCGACACCTTTAATCCTCTCCTCCAATCGCATATTGTTCCATCTTTTTCACTTTCCTACCTTCCTGCCTGCTATACTCTGTTTGATACCTGTGACTTCCTGTAGCCAATACCAGCTTCCCAAGGTTGATTCAGGATTTTCTCCTTCCCTACTTTCTCCAGGGTGGCATCTCTGTGGGGAGAAGGATCTTCTGATGTCTGACCTTCATCTTTGTAAGGTGCATCTGCTGCTAATGTTTTCTGTCTCTGGTCATCAAATCACACCCTCTATTTGGAACCTCCAAGGCCTCCTTACGTGCTCTCTCAGCCACTTTTAGTGGCGCTCTCAGGATAAGGAAAACTTTCTGTTGCTCCCTCCTGCCCTTCTGAGGCCGTGATGGTCTCATACTATGCTGCCACCTCTCCTGTTTGCTATGTCACTTAGTTGTCATATGAGGAGCTATTCTTGGACCTTACCTCATAGGGAAGCAAGTCCTTGGGTCCTGCTTACTGTGAGTCTTCTCATCACTGCAACCTTCTCCCCTCGCTTCCTAGAGGGACCTTGGTAGCTAATGGAGTGCTTCCTTCTGACTTTGCCTTTCTCCTGCATGTGGAAATTCTAGAGAGTCATAGTAGGGAACCTTGAACCAACCTAGACCTTCTTCCCAACTGACACCGTGAACATTGGCTTCTGCTGGCTCAGACCTTTTCTTTCCACATACTTACTCTCCTGGGACTTTCAAAAATCTGTTTTTAAAAGCTAAGAATTTTCTTCATCTTCTCTTCCTCCTCTGTTTGTCTCTCTCCCATATCCATTTTCCTTTTTTTTCTCTATTTCTGTGTAAAAGGGATAACAGAATAAAAAAATAAAGGAGGACATTTAAAATGTCACAGGTATTTCCACCATTCCCTTGATAATTTGTCAAAATCTTGAGGATGGAACCGAAAGAAAGGTGGGAAGTAGGATTCCTGAGAAGGAGAAGCTGGTTTCTTCTTTCTTTCTTTTAGTGTGTTTTTGTGCTTTATTATTACTTTTGCTGACTAACAGAGCATTGCTTTGGATAGTTCAACTTCTCTGAAGGAAGGTCACTAATTTTTGAATCATGTGACTTCTTAGATCACTAGAGTTTATAAATACTTCATCAACTTCGGACCTTAAAGCACCCTCTTATTCAGGATGATTCTTACAAAGTAGCAAAATACTCCTGTGACTGTTCTTTTTTCTTATTGTCATTCAAAATGGAAATATATATATATATATATATATATATATATATATATATATATATATTTTGGGGATGTGGGGTACTGGG